>NC_135826.1:25696294-25840031 GCF_964213995.1 Mustelus asterias
CCAGTACTTTCAATATTAGCAAATCTTAGACATTGACCGTCCTTAATAATAATACGCAATTTTAACTGTTAAATTTTACTCTCTCAGCCGCCCATGGCATCTTTCCGTACGCAAATTAACTGCTGCAACTGCCTTTGTGGCAATAGTGACACGAAAAGTACTCTGCGATGGCACGGTGGCACAGTGGTTAGCACTGCTGCCTCACTGCGCCAGGGACCCTGGTTCGATTCCCAGCTTGGGTCGCTGTCTGTGCGGAGTCTGCACGTTCTCCCCGTGTCTGCGTGGGTTTACTCCGGGTGCTCCGGTTTCCTCCCACAATCTGAAAGATGTGCTGGTTAGGTGCATTGGGCA
Organism: Mustelus asterias; assembly: GCF_964213995.1. NCBI lineage: Eukaryota > Metazoa > Chordata > Chondrichthyes > Carcharhiniformes > Triakidae > Mustelus > Mustelus asterias. Next base: position 25,696,646 of record NC_135826.1, read on the forward strand.
TGCTAAATTCTCCTTCGGTGTACCCAAAACAGGCACCGGAGTGTGGCGACTAGGGGATTTTTACAGTAACCTCATTGCAGTGTTAATGTAAACTTACTTGTGACACTAATAAATGAACTTAAAATTATTTTGTGATACATCTGAAAGATGTGTTATGGTGCTATACAAATGTGTTAATTCACATATCCAATGGGATAATAAGGTAACTAACAGCTGACTTATCTAGGCTAAATTGCTCTGTAACAATTAACATGTGCTCTAATACATTGAATTATCACTCTAAATTGAATTATTGCTTACGCTGGTTACCGTAAAGGCAATCTATGTCTCTCTGCTATCTTTGTCTTCTTGAAATCTCTGTAGAGGTCTATAATATATATAGATATAGATATATCCATATATCTACTCCAGCCAGCATTTAGACCTTAATCAACACCACCAAAACAGATTAATCTCATTTTCAAGTGTTGAGATCTTGTGCACAAATTGATTGGTGTGTTTGCCCACAAAAAACAATGACAAAATATTTCAAAACGTAATTCGCTGCCTATGAAGCACTTTGGGGCATCTGTAAGATGTTACATAAAATGCAAATTTGTTTGTTTATTTTAATTGAATTTCAGAATGTTATTTCAGAGGGGTGTTACTCATAAATTCTATGTTCAAATATACAAGTAGAAAATGCAATCACTATTTCCTTTAATCAACATGGCAACATTAGGTAATGTGTCATTTATAACATCCTTTAATTAACATAACAATTAGATAATCTGACTTTAATATTTGTTCAATTGGAGCATCATAGAAATGTGTTGAAATGAAGAAGGCCATTTGAACAAAAGAACAAAGAACAAAGAACAGTACAGCACAGGAAACAGGCCCTTCGGCCCTCCAAGCCTGTGCCGCTCCTTGGTCCAACTAGACCAATCGTTTGTATCCCTCCATTCCCAGGCTGCTCATGTGACTATCCAGGTAAGTCTTAAACGATGTCAGCGTGCCTGCCTCCACCACCCTACTTGGCAGCGCATTCCAGGCCCCCACCACCCTCTGTGTAAAAAACGTCCCTCTGATATCTGAGTTATACTTCGCCCCTCTCACCTTGAGCCCGTGACCCCTCGTGATCGTCACCTCCGACCTGGGAAAAGGCTTCCCACTGTTCACCCTATCTATACCCTTCATAATCTTGTACACCTCTATTAGATCTCCCCTCATTCTCCGTCTTTCCAGGGAGTCTTTCCTGGTCTCAAATTTGGCCCACTATATCTGTCCCAGCTCCTTACCAAAAGAATTCAAAACTAATCCCACTTTCTTTCATTAGACTTGTGTATCTCTAATTAAAGTGTTATACACTTCTCGTGTAAAAGATGCAGTCTTCTTTGCCTCAGCTAGTCTCTGCAGAAAAGCAGCCTACACTCACATAGCTATGTGTAAAAAAAATTTGACTAACCTCTCCCCTTATTTTCTGAATGAGAGTTAAAATTGCTGGCTCCTTATCACGGATAATCTTCTACTAAATGTCCTCTTGGCTCCAATGGGCCACTACCTTAAGTACCTCCATCCCTGGCTTCATCCAGGCGAGTCAGTGATCTATGTTCTTGAAGTTTTAGAACATAGAACATAGAACAGTACAGCACAGAACAGGCCCTTCGGCCCACGATGTTGTGCCGAGCTTTATCTGAAACCAAGATCAAGCTATCCCACTCCCTATCATCCTGGTGTGCTCCATGTGCCTATCCAATAACCCCTTAAATGTTCCTAAAGTGTCTGACTCCACTATCACTGCAGGCAGTCCATTCCACACCCCAACCACTCTCTGCGTAAAGAACCTACCTCTGATATCCTTCCTATATCTCCCACCACGAACCCTATAGTTATGCCCCTTTGTAATAGCTCCATCCACCCGAGGAAATAGTCTTTGAACGTTCACTCTATCTATCCCCTTCATCATTTTATAAACCTCTATTAAGTAACATAGATAGATTTGCGTGTGCAAGTCCACAGTTCCCTGAAAGTGGCAACACAGGTGGCCAAGGTGGCACCGAATGCAAGATTGGGGAAATCATGTTGCAACTATGTATTTTTGGGGCCGCATTTGGAGTATCGCATGCAGTTCTGGTTGCCACACTACCAGAAGGACGTGGAAGCTTTGGAGAAAGTGCAAGAAGATTCACCAGAATGTTTCCTGGTCTCAAGGGCGTTGACTATGAGGAGAGGCTGAATAAACAAGGATTGTTTTCACTGGAAAGACGGAGGCTGAGGGGAGACCTGATAGAGGTCTACAAAATTAAGAGAGGCATGGACAGGGTGGATAGTCAGAGGCTTTTTCCGAGGATGGAAGTATCAATTACAAGGAGGCACAGGTTCAAGGTGAGAGGGGGAAATTTTAAGGGAGATATGCAAGAGAAATTTTTCATGTAGAGAGTGGTGGGTTCCTAGAATGCGCTGCCAGAGGGGAGGTGGTGGAAACAGGTACATTAGCAACATTTAACAAGTATCTGGATGCGTACATGAATAGGGAGGGAGTAGAGGGATATGGACCAAGTAAGGCAGAATGTTTTTTTTTAGTTTAGTTTAGACATCATGATCAGCATGGTCTTGGTGGGCTGAAGGGCCTGTTTCTGTGCTGTACTTTTCTTTGTTCTTTGTTATTATGTTATATATCTACACATTCGACTAACCTGGTGTTTTCGTTCGAAGATTATTTACAGTGCACCACAGTCTTTCAAATAGTTTTTTGCACTTGACAAACCTCATTACCTATTCATTGAAAGTAAAAGTACAGACAGCACTGATCTCTGCGATATACTGAAGTCCCCACTGTTTCCATTGGACACGTTGATGTTACTGCAACTTGACTGCAAGAGGCGTTGGTTGGTGTAACCAACAAATTTCCAAACAGCACGGAAGAATCTTCATCCACTGCACGTCACTTCCTGCTCTGTCCTTGTGTTCTGGCTCCATTTACTCACGATGTGGAGATGCCGGCGTTGGACTGGGGTAAACACAGTAAGAAGTCTTACAACACCAGGTTAAAGTCCAACAGGTTTATTTGGTAGCAAACGCCACTAGCTTTCGAAGTGTGCTGCTCCTTCGTCAGGTGGAGTGGGAGACTTGCTCACAAACAGTTTGTGAGCAGATCTCCCACTCCACCTGACAAAGGAGCAGCGCTCCGAAAGCTAGTGGCGTTTGCTACCAAATAAACCTGTTGGGACTTTAACCTGGTGTTGTTAGACTTCTTACTCCATTTACTCACACCATGGCAACGGCCGAAATGTGAAATGACCAGCAGCCTGTGACAGGGAGAAGTTGGGAAACAAGCCAACTGCCCAACTGTGGAGAGCTGCATGGGGCTGGAACCTAATGCAGTCTGGTCGGTTTTGCATCAGGGTTAGGGTTGAAACGATTATAATTACAGAAGGTCCACAAGGGAAAATTGAAGATGATGGATCTTCCATCACCTGGAACAGCTGCTTGAATGACACAAAATGGTTGGCGTGCTTACGAAATTTCCACCTATGATGGCGGCGAGCGGTTAACAAGAGTTGCCTGATCAAGGTGACCATCAAGGTGAAGCTAAGGCAGCATAAGTCATGACCGCTATACATCCAAACTTTATCAAATCTAAGAAACACTCATTAACACAAAGCCTTTTGTTCCTTGACCATCACCCAACCGTTTATCCAAACTGCGACAGTTCTTAATACAAATGACCCAATAATAACTCCAAACTGGGCAGAGTAAAGTAAAGCAAAGTAAAGTTTATTTATTAGTGTCACAAGTAGGTTTACATCAACACTGCAATGAAGTTATTGTGAAATCCCCCAGTCGCCACACTCCGGCACCTGTTCGGGTACACTGAGGGAGAATTTAGCATGGCCAATGCACCTAACCAGCACGTCTTTGGACTGTGGGAGGAAACCGGAGGAAACCCATGCAGACACAGGGAGAACGTGCAGACCCAAGCCGGGATTCGATCCATGGTCCCTGGAGCTGTGCCACCATGTTGCTCAGAGAACCTGGAGTAATAGATTCTCTGCAGGTCCTGCCAAAGTTAGTCGATCACAGCATTCTGTTTGGTGTTTGATAAGTAGGCTTGGTCGGCTGATGGAGAAGCACTCCAGTCTGTCCTGGCCCACAAGCAGTGCAATAAACACACTTACCTCACAGATCTGGCTCTTCTCACCTCCTTCGAGCTGCTGGGATTCCCAAGGGTTGGTGAAACCCAGTCTGCAGGTGTTCAAAATAAAACCTTAGTTCATCTGTTAGAGTTCTTTGAGGAGGTAACAAGGAAGTTAGATAAAGGAGAGCCAGTGGACGTGATTTATTTAGATTTCCAGAACGCCTTTGACAAGGTGCCGTATAGGAGACTGTTAAATAAGTTAAGTGCCCATGGCGTTAAGAGTAAGATCCTGGCATAGATAGAGGATTGGCTGACTGGCAGAGGGAACAGAATGGGGATAAAGGAGTCCTTTTCAGGATGGCAGCCGGTGACTCGTTGGTGTGCCTCAGGGGTTGGTGCTGGGACCACTACTTTTCACAATGTACATTAACGATTTGGAGGAAGGAACTGAAGGCACTGTTGCTAAGTTTGCAGGTGATACAAAGAAATGTAGAGGGACAGGTAGTATTGAGGAAGCAGGGAGGATGCAGAAGGACTTGGAAAGGTTAGGGGAGTGGGTAAAGAAATGGCAGATGGAATACAATGTGGAAAAATGTGAGGTTATGCACTTTGGAAGGAGGAGTGGAGGCAAACACTAAATGGGAAAATGCTTCGGAAATCAAAAACACAAAGGGACTTGGGAGTCATTGTTCAAGATTCTCTTAAGGTTAATGTGCAGGTTCAGTTGGCAGTTAGGAAGGCAAATGCAATGTTAACATTCATGTCGAGAGGGATAGAATACAAGAGCAGGGATGTATTTCTGAGGCTGTATAAGGCTCTGGTCAGACCCCATTTGGAGTATTGTGAGCAGTTTTGGGCCCCATATCTAAGGAAGGATGTGCTGGCCTTGGTAAAGGTCTAGAGGTTCACAAGAATGATTCTTGGAATGAAGAGCTTGTCGTATGAGGAACGGTTGACGACTCTGGGTCTGTACTCGTTGAAGTTTAGAAGGATGAGGGGGGATCTTATTGAAATTTACAGGATACTGCGAGGCCTGGATTGAGTGGACGTGGAGGGGATGTTTCCACTAGTAGGAAAACTTAGAACCAGAGGGCACAACCTCAGGCTAAAGGGACGAGCCTTTAAAACAGAGATGAGGAGGAATTTCTTCAGCCAGAGAGTGGGGAATCTGTGGAACTCTTTGCTGCAGAAGGCTGTGAAGGCCAGCTCATTGAGTGCCTTTAAGACAAGAGATAGATAGGTTCTTGATTGATAAGGTGATGAGAGGTTATGGGGAAAAGGCAGGAGAATGGGAATGAGAGAAAAATCAGCCATGATTGAATTGTGGAGCAGACTCGATGGGCCGAGTGGCCTAATTCTGCTCCCATATGGTCTTAGTTAAAATGGGGACATGCAGCCTCCTTAAAAATGTGTTAATGAGTGAGGCGCCTGCTGAGAGCAGATTGCTTCCCCACTGACCTCTGTTAAAACTGGAAATGGACAGTTGGGGTCAGGTTTCTTTTTATATTTTTTGGCACGATTTTCTCTGAAGCTATTTATTATCATTTCCTTTGTCTTTGGAGATGAATGCCATTGTCCACATAAATTAGTCAGAGCAGCAGGGGCTGATTCAGACAGGCCTGAACAGAACCCTTCAAATGAATCCAGTTGTATAATAATCCAGGCACCTTAAGGCTCTGGGAGTGCCGCTCAATTTGAGACTTGAACGTAATGCCTCCATCCCTTTAAAATGAGGACCATGGTGGCACAGTGGTCAGCACTGCTGCCCCACAGCGCCAGTGACCCGGGTTCGATTCCCGGCTTGGGTCACTGTCTGTGTGGAGTCTGCATGTTCTCCCCATGTCCACGTGGGTTTCCTCCGGGTGCTCCAGCTTCCTCCCACAGTCCGAACGTGCTGGTTAGGGTGCATTGGCCATGCTAAATTCTCCTTCAGTGTACCCGAACAGTGACTAGGGGATTTTCACATTAGAAATCATAGAAACCCTAGTGCAGAAGGAGGCCATTTGGCCCATCGAGTCTGCACCGACCACAATCCCACCCAGGCCCTACCCCACATATTTACCCACTAATCCCTCTAACCTACGCATCTCAGGACTCTAAGGGGCAATTTTTAACCTGGCCAATCAACCTAACCCGCACATCTTTGGACGTACTTCATTGCAGTGTTAATGTAAGCCTGCTTGTGACAAACAAATAAATAAATTAGTCCAGTTCTATAAAATCTAGGCACCTTAAAGCTCTGGGAGTGCTGCTCACCTTGAGACTTGCATACAATCCACCCATCCTTTTAAAATGAGGGCCAATTGTTTTAGCAAATTTGAAATAAGCAATAATATGGTTTGCTTTGCAGCAGGGAAGGAGATGAAGCAGGTTGGTGTAGACTCTCCGTGCAGCAGTGCAGTGGAATCACATTACTCCCACTCACAGCTGCTAACACTCCCGATAAAAGGAAATCTAGGTGGGAGCCTCAAGGTAGAACAGGCATGGCTTTGAGAAATCTACATTGTCTCAAGACTCTGAGAATGGTGAGTACCTGTAGAACCACGTTACAATGCAGTGTAATGGCAACAGTATATCAACACCCTGAAACAGTTTGAACTCCTAGCGAGACTTTCGCAACACCTTCAGCTGAGAAACTGGTCAACATGATTAAGCAGGCAGAGCAAGTAAGGAATCCAGGATACACTTAGGCCCCTCAGAGGTTGGTAGGCTAAATCACTAGGGTGGAACATACTCGGGTAGTTAACCACCTAAACGGCGGCACGGTGGCACACTGGTTGGCACTGCTGCCTCACAGCGCCAGGGCTCTGGGTTCGATTCCCAGCTTAGGTCACTGTCTGTATGGAGTTTGCACGTTCTCCCCATGTCTGCGTGGGTTTCCTCCGAGTGCTCCGGTTTCCTCCCACAGTCTGAAAGATGTGCTGGTTAGGTGCATTTACCCGAACAGACACCAGACTGTGGCAACTAGGGGAATTTCACAGTAACTTAATTGCAGTGTAATGTAAGCCTTACTTGTGACTAATAAATAAACTTTACTTTACTTTTACTTTAAATGCTGCCTTCAGTTAAAAATGTCTGCCTTTGCAAAGATCAGAAAAGAAATATAATGATCTCGCCCAAAGTGAAGGTTCACTGTGGGTTACAGCAAAGAACATCATAGTGCAAACATAACAGAGAAAAATCCATTCACTGCAGACCAGAACACTCTGACTAAAAGGATTCCTATCACATCCTCGGCGTCTGATATGTCAGGTCAATGCAAACTTGAGTTGTAGTGTGTTGATTGAATGGGAAGCTAACAGAGTGAGTATACATTCACAGAGGGTATGATTGGGCCTGAAAGTGACTTGGTGACAGCGGTCTTGATGGTAAGTCTACTGTTGTAATTGGAGGTTATGTGAGAACTCGACTGCTAAGTACATTAGCAGTAATCCAAATTGTCCTGATTGAACAGAGGAGAGATTCAGTAGAAAGAGCTTGTATTTGTCAAGTTCAGAAGGATAAAAGATGATTTCATTGTAAATCCTAAGAGGACTTGTAAGTCTAGCTACTATTTTCTCTGTTTATAAATCCTAAAAGTAGTTTCAGGATAACAGGTCAGTCGCAGAAGAATGAGTGTGGTAGAGTTCTTCAGAGGGTTGTTAATGTTTGGAATTCTTTACTCCCTAAGGACTATGCCTGTGCAGTCATTGAGTATATTCAAGGTGGAGGTGGATGGGCTTTTGGGTACCAAGGAAGATGGGATAGGGCAGGAAAGTAGAATTAATGTACATCATCCATGAGTTTATTGCATGGTGGAGCAGGGTCCAGGGGCTGTACGGTTGACAATTTCTATTTCTTATCAAATATCCTAGTTATGCAACAGTATTTCAAAATGCAATCTGCAAACAAGGAGATAGAACTAACAATAATGGCAGAAAATGTGTAACCAAAATGAAGTGAGTGGGTTCATGGGGTGATAGAGGGCAGATATGATGTCTGAGGGATATCATATATACCATGAATGGGGAGTGTGAAACAACTGTGGGTTACGTTAGACCGGGAAGGACTAAGTAGTCGCCAGATTCTGGGGCTCGAGATCAATTTTCACATTCAAAAAGAATTAAAGGAGGAAATTAGGGATCTTTTGATTGATGTAATTCAGAAACTCCAACAAAATTGGCAAAAATACTTGAGGAATGGAGATTGGCAAATCTGGTTTCAATATTCAAAAGGGGATTGAGGGACAACCCTGATAACTACAGTCCAGTTAGCTGTATGTGCCTGGTGAGGAACACGGTTGAGGACATTCAAAGGAATGTTCTGAGCAAACATCTAAAGAGCACAGGTAGTGCAAAAACAGAAAATGTTGGAAAATCTCAGCAGGTCTGACAGCATCTGTGGAGAGAGAATAGAGAAAACAGAGTTTTGAGATTGGATGACCCTTCATCAGGGCCAGAGCTTTTATAATATGTAGTGGTCAGCATGGATTTAAGATAGGCCATATCTTACAAACTTAAGGAATTATTTGAGGAAGGACTAACCTACCAGACAAGGTAAACAATAGATGTCGTACACTTGGAATTTTAAGGTATTTGACAAAGATAGACATGTCAGAAAATCTGAGGGATTTTCCACTCAAGTGGAAGTGAATTTTTAATGGCATAATCACTCTTCATTACTTCCAAATAAATGCTCTGAAAATTAACTTTTACAGGTGTGTGGTCTCAATCCTTTAACTTTCAATTATTGTAAGGGGCTTCATTTTAATTTTAACTTTTTCTATCCCAATTTTCTTTCCCGCTTTCACTTTTCAACATGATTGTACATTGCATTAAATATTTACACAGTTTTGGACTCCACATGTTTCAGTGAGGATTCTTCAATCTTATTAACTTGAGCTCTTGTTTGCCCCATTAACATAGATCCCAGATCTGCTGTAGAAGGCAGCACACAGTTTAAGATGCCCGTTCACTGTAAGGTGCAGTTCGAGAGCCCTCAAAAAGCCTGGAGGAAGCTGCAAGCGTAATGAACCGCAAGCACCATTCGTTCACCACTGACAGCAACATCTGGGCCATTGTGACAGCTGAGCTTATGTACTGGCTCACTCTCACAGTATTGTGTGTGGAGCATGTTTATCAGTGTGTGACTATTCCATATTGTAGCATAGGCTGCTTTCTGCCATTTCGTCTATAACCTCCTAATCCTTGATGCTGAAAGTATCATGAGAAGCTTTGTTTCAAATACCATTCTGAGCCCCTTCTCTTACACAATGAGAAACTCACAGTTCATTTTGGCTAAAACCCTTTTCCACACTTCTGTTACCTTTTGACCGTAAAGGGTGGATTTCCCTGCATTTAGAACCTTTTTTTGTCAATAATGTAATGGAAATTGGAGGGTGTAGCAAGAAGGTGTATAAAGATGTGGCCTCCTCCCACACTCCAAAGATGTGTGGGTTAGACTGATTGGCCAAGGGGGTTTAGTGTCATGGGGATTACGGGGATAAGGCCTGGGTGGGATTGTGTCAATGCAGACTCGATGGACCAAATGGTCTCCTTCTGCACTGTAGTTCTATGATTCTATGAATAATCATGGATTGATTTGTGAGGCAGTGCAAACTGTCCCATTTGTCAGCAACCAACAGTTGTGTCTCCCAAGGTCTCCACTGAAATGAAGCAAAATGCCTTGCTTGGTTCCTTACTGTCTAACTTCAAATTCATCCACGATCAGATTCACAAACAGTATTTTTAGATGCTAATGGACTATGAACATTTTTTTAAATGGTCAAATTCAGATTCATTATGGACCAGTAATGGATTTAATAAATGACATCCACTAGCTGACTTTATTCCATCTTAAATTTATCAAACTGCTGCATTGTTATAATTCCTGACTCCAGGAGAGTGAAAAGGTATCTTCAAGTTCCCGTACAAAGAAATATAATGCAGGACAAAGAATGCCACTGAGTCTCTCCGTGATAATAATAATGGCAGCTACTTTAGTACAACAAGTAATGCTTTGGTTCCACTACAGTGTTTCGATAATTCACAAAAGAGCCAGTCTGCAAAGTGTTGCAGTGACTTCATCAAGAAAGAACATGAGAAAAAAACAGCAGCTGCAAATGTATACAAGTTGCATTGGTACACCAGTGTGGGACAGCAGACCATCGCGTTATAGAGAACTGTCTCATGACCAACACAAAAGAAAATGCATTACTCTTTCCAATGCAGCATTTTACCACGCAAATTATCAATCCAATATTGCAGCAAAGGGGTCCATTTTACAATGCTGGCTCCAGAATTTTTCCAGGTTATCATTTATCCAGTCTTTTTAACTTGTGACCCACAGTCATACACGTGCACCTTCTATGTAAAATGCAACATTTGTCCCGTAAAATGGCTGCATCCGTTTGCATCAGCTTAGTGAACAGTTGTGTACAGCATTTCCATTTTGAAAATCCTCTTGGGAAAGAATACCGCGGAAGAAAAATAAAACCGGGACAGGAAAATAATTCAACAGCATACCACTAGAGAAAGGAATGCATGAGTTGGTATGCCCAACAGGTGGGAAAGCTTTCCGAAGGCTGGATTGATAAATGAATCGTTTCCAACAGTGATGTGACTGCGGCTGTCGGAAGTTAGTACCAGGAGGTAATACTTTACACATTAGGCCTTTCAATAGAGTGTGGTTGTTTCCGATATCTCACCCCCCCCCCACCCCATCCCCATTCCAAAATCTTGTCAAATGGTCGATATAACAAAACTTAAACTGCTCGCTCCCACACAATGGCAGCAAGACATTTTCATTTGGTGTATATTGATTTTTCTTAATGAACCAGCTGCAGGAGCAATACAGATTAACACACACAAGGTATTCAACCCTTTGCCCTTTCTAAATGTATATTCCCTTTCTCCAAGCCCTTTACAGCATGCATTTTACACATAACAATGTGTACTATACTGCAAGTATAAACAGTAAATAAAAGTAGTCTAAAACATAAAGTGCATCTAAATGGCTTTGCACAAAGTTCTAAACATCCATGGTTATACTTCTGTCAAACTCAAGATTGTTATTACAAACAGTTGGCATTGGGTGGTAGGCTGGACAAACATGCCATCTTCATTCCATAGAAGGCAGGGATTCTTTTGTTTTCGTTCACCGCTTCTTCCTTCTTTTCTCCGTCGCCTGCCTCCAGTGCTGGTCCACACAGGTACAGAGGCAGCAGCAACACCATAATCCTCCAACCTCATTATTAGCTGCAACACATGGTAAGAAACAGGCATTAATTTATTGAAAAGACCAGTAATGGTGTCACATCGAAGTTGATCAATGAGCCATCGCAACTAAGAAGGATTGTCACAGAATAATACATTACTGAAAGAGGCCGGCTGAAGCTCTCCATAACCTTCATTTTATCATGTGCTGCATCATCAGGTATTTATTTGAATGAACCAGACAGAATCATGGAGTAGTTGCTGCACAGGAGGCCACCGGTCCATTGTGTCAGTGCTGGTCTCTACAAGAGCAACTAAGTTAGTCTCACTACCCCCTCCCCCACCGTCCTATCCCCTCAGTCCTGCAATTTATTTTTCTCTTCAGGTACTTCTCCGGATAATTCTTTTTTGAATAAAGTCCCAATTGCACTTGCTACCCTTACGCCTTCAGGGCAGAGCATTCCAGATCCTAATCAAAGTAAAGTTAATTTAATAGTCACAAGTTGGCTTGCATTAACACTGCGATGAAGTTACTGTGAAAATCCCCTAGTCGCCACACTCCGGTGCCTGTTTGGGTACACTGAGGGAGGATTTAGCATGGCTAACCAGCATATCTTTCGGACTGTGGGAGGAAACCAGAGCACCCGGAGGAAACCCACGCAGACACAGGGAGAACGTGCAAACTCCGCACAGACAGTGATCCAAGCCAGGAATCAAACCCAGGTCCTTGGCGCTGTGAGGCAGTAGTGCCAACCACTGTGCCACCGTGCTGCCCACGATCACTCACTGCATTAAAAAAAGCTCTCTGTTGGTTCTTTTGCCAAACTTATATTGATGACCTGTTTCTTGACTCTTCTGTCAGTGTGAGCAGTTCCTCTGAATCTGCTCAGTCTAGACCCTTGATGAATGGGCAGACATCCATCAAATGTCCTCTCAACATCCTCTAATGAGAACAACCCCAGCTTCATCAATCCATTGATTTAACTGAAACCACCCATGTCTGAAATCATTCTCGTAAATATTGTCTGCACCCTCTCTAAAGCACTTCACATTTGTCCTAAAGTATGGTGCCCAGAATTGGATCCTAGCCTCCAGCTGAAACTGAACCAGAGTGTTATAAAAGTTCACTCTAACTTCCTTGCTTGTACTCTATGCTTCTATCTAAGAAGCGCAGAATCCCATGCATCTTTTTGACTGCTTTCTCAATCTGCCCTGCCACCTTCAACGATTTGTATAGATGGGAACAGAGGAATTAGGAGCAGAAGGAGGCAAATTCAGCCCTTCGAGCCTGCTCTGCCATTTGAATCAGATCATGGCTGATCTCTCCCTGGTCTCAAATCCACCTTCCCACATTCCTCTTTCCTTTTTTTTATTAGAAATATATCTTTTTCCCTCTTGAAACCATTCAACAATTCAGACTCCACCGCGCTATGGGGCAGCGAGTTCCACCCTCTGCGAGAAGCAGCTCCTCCTCATCTCAGTTTTAAATCTACTGCCTCTCGACCTATATCTGTGACCTCTTGTTCGAGATTGCCCCATAAGAGGAAACATTTGGTCTACATTTACTTTATCAATCCCTTTTAAAATTTTACATACCTCGATCAGATCCCCTCTCATCCTTCTAAACTCCAGCGAGTATAAGCCCAAACTGTTAAATCTCTCCTCATACATCAACCCTTTCATCCCCAGAATCAATCTTCAGGTCTTTGTGTTCCTGCGTCCCCTTTAGAATGATACTTTATTTTATATTGCCTCTCCTTGTTCTTCCGACCAAAATGTACCATTTTTGTGCATTAAATTCCATCTGCCAGACGTCTGTCCATTTTACCAGCCAGTTTATGTCCATTTGAAGTCTATCTTTACCCTCTGCACAATATTTCCAAGTATTGTGTCATGTGGAAATTTTGACATAGTTCCAGGCAAACTGGACAGCTTCAGATATCCAGGTCAATCACTGACACCATGTTTGAACAAGACAACAACGAGCCATCGCTAAAATGTTTGTGTTACTGACTGAACAGGACCTGTAAGAATCTTATGTGAATCATATGTGAAAAGGCCAAGAAATATCACAGATTAACTGCAATTAAAACAAAATCAAAGCTCTAACTGAAAGTTAACTCAAAATCTGGATGGACACTGAACTCAAATCAGGACATTGTAAAATCTCAGCCTATCAACAGTTTATGAATGATTTTTTTAAAAAATCTTTTAAAAAGTACATTAAACTCAAACCAGGTAATTTTCTTGCTTCAGTTCACCAAATTTCCACTCATTTATGAGGTCACCAGGAATAGATATTCAAACAATCTTCTATCAAAATTACGAGAACTAGTTTGGAGAACTATCCCCTGAAATTTCCCAGTGAATGGTGCACTTTTCCTTACGTAGCTTAGGGTCAAGCTACCAAACCTTTACTTGGTTATAAACCGTCACTCTCAAACACTGTCCAGTCCTGTTGAAAGACCATTCATCAGCAACATTGGGCAGGGGGGGGGGGGCAATTTTCCAGCTGTTCACGCTGGCGGGATTCTCTGGTCCCACTGCAGTGAACGGAGATTTGGCTGAATTCTCTGTCCTCATTTGCAGCGGCGGCGGGACGTGAATGGCCAGGAAATTTCCGGCCATTATCTCCGTTTCTCTCTCCACAGATGCTCTTCATAGAATCCCTACAGTGCAAAAGGAGGCCATTCGGCCCATCGAGTCTGCACCGACCACAATCCCACCCAGACCCTATCCCCATGCATTTGCCCTAGCCAGTCCCCCTGACACTAAGGGGTCATTTAGCATGGCTAATCAACTTAACCTGCACACCTTTGGACTGTGGGAGGAAACCGGAGCACCTGGAGGAAACCCACACAGACACAGGGAGAACGTGCAGAATCTGCAGAGTCAGTGACCCAAGCCAGGAATCGAACCCAGGTCCCTGGCGCGCTGTGAGGCAGCAGTGCTAACCACTGTGCCACCGTGCTGCCCTGTTGTGTGCTTTCCAGAATGTTTTTTAGTATCAGCATTCTAAGTGACAAAATAATTGTAAAGCAAACAATATCTGCTGTTACTTCCTGATGATGCAAAAAGAACAAGATCGGAGTGTTTGGATAGATACATTTTTGTTAGAGATAAATCTTACGTCAGAGGGCATGTTTTACCCTTGTTCATCGATCTAGTACTAATCTAATTTTAAGTTGAATAGACTTTCTTTCAGTTAGTTAGATAACGGTTTTGGATATTTAAAGTTCTCGCTTCAACATTCTTCTCAGCGAAAAATCTCAATCAATTAATATGTTCTGAATGGTTTTAAAAAATTTTTAAAATCCATTACACTTCCACTTCTTAACCTTCTTACTTCTGCGATTGGGAATTACCAGCTAAGAACTCTTAACCAATTCCAGCATAAGCAGCTTATAACTACAAATGGAAAGGAACGGAGTTGGTTTTGCCCTGTGCTACTTGATCTTTTCTCGAGAACGTCCTCCAGAACTTTGTACATATAGTGCAAAATGATGAGAGTTGTGAAGATCGATTGGAGGCTGTTCTCCTTGGAGGAGAAGGCGGCTAAGAGGAGATTTGAAAGAGATGTTCAAAATCACGAGGGGGGCTGGACAGAGTAGATAGGGAGAAACTATTCCCACTCGTAGAAGGATTGAGAATGAAAGGGCACAGATTTAAAGTGATTTGCAAAAGAAGCAAATATGATGTGAGCAAAAACTTTTTCACACAGCAAGTAGTTTGGGTCTGGAATGCAATGCCAGGAAGAGTGGTGCAGGCAGGTTCAATTGAGGCATTCAAGAGGACATTAGATGATTTTTTGAATAGAAAAAATGTGCAGAGGTATGGGAAAAAGACAATGGAATGGCACCAAGTTATGATGCTGATTTGGAGAACAAGTTCAGACATGATGGGCCAAATGGCCTCCTTCTGTGCCGTATGTGATTTAGAACACCATTCACTAATTTCCTAGTTCTTCAACATCCTGGTACTCTTTCACCACTTTCTTCTTTCTCACCCCAAATGGAATCGTCCTGTCAGCTTGAGACATTAACACCAATGGAACAACTTGTATTTATAGCATCTCTTTAATGGAATAAAACATCATAAGGCAATGGTGGAGTGATTAAAATTAGAGATGTGCAAATGGTCAAATTTGGATGAACAGAGATTTCAGAGGGTTGTAGGGCTGGAGGAGGTGGGAGAGATAAGGGGATACAAAACCATGGAGGAATCTCAAAGCAAGGATGAGAATTTTAAAATTGTCTAGCTGGTAGCCTGGTGTAGGTCAGTGAGCATAGGGGTGGTGGACAATCATGTCACCATTGCCGGATGTTGCCTCAGCCACCTGGGCACGAAACTCTGGAATATAATCATACAATCGCTACAGTGCAAAAGGAGGCCATTCAGCCCATCGAACCTGCACCAGCAACAATCCCACCTGGCCCTATCCCCATGACTCCATGTATTTACCTTGCTAATCCCCCTGACACTAAGGGGAAATTTCACATGGCCAATCCAACTAACCCGCACATCTCTGGAGTCTGGGAGGAAACCGGAGCACCCGGAGAAAACCACGCGGGCACGGGGAGAACACGCGAACTCCACGCAAACAGTCACCCAAGGCCAGAATTGAACCCGGGTCCCTGGCGCTGTGAGGCAACAGTGCTAACCACTGTGCCACCGTGCCGCCGAATATCCTCATTAAACCTCTTCACCTCTCTTTCCTCCATTTAGACACTTTTTAAAACCTACCTCTTTCACCAAATGTTTGGTCTTCTCCTCACGTGATTTGGTATTTAGCTGTGTTTCATAATACTGGGAAGAACCTTGGAGGGACTTGGTGCAAGTTAGGACATGAACAGCTGGAGTTTTGGGTGACCTCAGGTTTACGAGAGGTAGAATGTGGGAGGCTGACCAGGATTGTATTGAAATAGTCAACTATAGAGATGGTAAAATAGAAATGAATATTTCAAGTTCAGATGAGCTGAAGTAGGGGTTAGGTGCAGGGCGATATTATGGAAATGGACATAGGTAGTCATAGTGACAATGCAGATATGTGACCAGCAACTCATGTCAGCATTAAATACGTCACCAAGGTCATAAACAATCTGGTTTAGCTTCTGACAGCTGCCAGCCAGAGAAAGAAGTGATATCCACAATGTGATAGAATTGTTGAACGCTTCAGTAGGTTGTAAGGTTGGCGGCATGGTGAGATTTCCATTACCACTGGAAAGAAGGAGTCAATTCTATCTCTTCCTGTTCATAGAATACCTACAATGCAGGAGGAGGCCATTCGGCCCATTGAACCTGCACTTACAACAATCCCACCCAGGCTTTATCCTCGTAACCCCACATATTGACCCTCCCAATACCCCGACATTTCCCTGACACTAAGGAGCAATTTAGCATGGCCAATCAACCTAACCCAGAGAAAGAGAGCAAAGAGAGAGAGAGATGCATTCGGTCACTGAGGTACACAGTCTGTGGTAGGGAACAATATACCTTTATTTTTTCTGAATTGCACAGCCTCGTAATTTTGTTATGCGGCCATACACATGCTGTAGGGGGATCGACTTGTGCCCAGAACGTTCATGTTGCCGGGCAGATTAGAGAGACCCAAAGGCAATAACTTTGGTCTTCCCAATATCTTTCTAGAAGAAATCCTTGCTCGTCCAGTACTGAATGTCAGGCTAGCAGCTTAGATGTAGCAGGAGGGTTAAGGTGGTGGCGAGTTGGAGCTGGGTGTCATTAAAGGATGTGTGGAAATTAACGCTGTGATTTCAGATGATGTTGTCGAGCAGCAACATGAGGGGGTGGGGGTAAGGGGTGGGGGGAGCCGGAAGAAGAGACATTCTCTGGTGACATGAAAGCAAAATCCTGCAGATGCTGCAAACCGCAGTTCTGATGAAAGGTCATCGACCTTAACACTCTTTCGCTTCACAGATGTGGCACGGTGGCACAGTGGTTAGCACTGCTGCCTCACTGCGCCAGGGACCCAGGTTCGATTCTGGCCTTGGGTGACTATCTGTGTGAAGTTTGCACATTCTCCCTGTGCCTGCGTGGGTTTCCTCCAGCTGCTCCGGTTTCCTTCCACACTCCAAAGATTGGCCATGCTAAATTGCCCCTTAGTATCAGGGGGATTAGCAGGGTAAATACGTGGAGTTATGGGGATAGGGCTTGGGTGGGATTGTTGTCGGTGCAGGCTTGATGGGTCAAATGACCTCCTTCTGCACTGAACGGATTCTATGATGCCTGATCTGCTGAGTTTATCCTGCTTTTTGTCTTCTTATTTCAGATTCTCTGAATAGAAAAGAATGGAACCAGCTGACTGCAGTCCCCACCCAGCTGGACAACGATGGAGAGGCAGCAGAGGAGGGTGGTGTTGTCAACCGTGTCAAAGCTGTGACAGGATGAGAAGGGACAAGGAGGGATGATT
This sequence comes from Mustelus asterias, assembly GCF_964213995.1. NCBI lineage: Eukaryota > Metazoa > Chordata > Chondrichthyes > Carcharhiniformes > Triakidae > Mustelus > Mustelus asterias. The sequence continues at coordinate 25,714,386 of NC_135826.1, forward strand.
TACTTTTGTTACAGTCACAGAGGATGTCATTTGTGACGTTGATAAATAAACATTTTGGAACAGTGGCAGGGGAGGAATTCAAAAATAGAGTTCCAGGAAACAGGAGCATGGATGAGAGGTGACAGCATGTTTAAGGACTTTGGGAAAGGAAGGTTGGAGATAGGATAGAAGGGTCAAAGGTCGGTTTTCCTCACTCAGCCTCTGCACAGTGTGACTTCTCACCCTCAGTGGTTTCACCCCAATTTATTATGCTCTCCCTGAGTTCACTTCCCTCTCTCCATCTCAAATTCACATTGCCACCTTGCCCTTGCCGACCCAATTACGCCCACGTGCCAATCATAAGTACGCCCATTTCGGACCACAGCCTTGTAATAATCTCCTCCCATATCCCACCGATCCCATCTTGAAAGGGTCATCAATATGAAAATTCAATGGTCGTAAAGTCTTCAACATAGCAGGAGTGTTCAGTTTCTTTCATTGAATATCCAACTCCAGATTCACCCAGTTATTTTGCGAACTGAAGTCTTTTTTCACCATACACTGGCGATAGTGACAATGAGCAGTGCACTCCCAACACTTGCTGGCTCTGTTTCTCACTTGCCCTGTACTGGATTGTACAGCTCACAAACTAGAGCAGGGGTTAAGCAGATTGAGGGGCTGTTGATTCAGCTGTGATTTCTTGAAAAATAACTTCAAAACTATACCTGCTGCAGGTCATTTGAATCTGTCTTTTTCTCAGGTACCAACTTTTCTGATGCTTATTCCAAATATTTTGTGCTTTACAACTTTAAGGCACACGAGCTTAGATTTTCCAGCGTTCCCACTGACTTTTTTTTTGCTGAATCCTGGGTGGATAGATGTGAATAAGTGTTCAAAAGATGCACTCTGCTGTGTGTCTGCCTCTTTCCCCAGTGTCATTGATATAAAATATGCTCATGGGCAGGGAAATATGTGAACTGGATGGGAGAAGAGAAAGGCAATCATCATTGTTTCTGTTTTTTTGAATGATGATGCAAAAGCCTACATATAATACCTTCAATAACTGGCAAAGGTGAAAGGAGGATGCCTGAGGGAGATCTTCCTTGTGCAGGTCCATGAAAAGTTAGATTTATTTTGTACAAAAAGAACTATCATTTCGAGATCCGCTACCCACCCCCCCGTCCCAGAGAAAACTGGAAAGTCCATCTTCAGTGTGACTTTATAGAATACAGTAAGAAGTCTAACAACACCAGGTTAAAGTCCAACAAGTTTATTTGGTAGCAAATGCCACTTTATAGAATAACATAGAATCTCTACCCCGTGCAGAAGGAGGCCATTCGGTCCATCAAGACTGCATCAACATCAATCCCATCCAGGCTCGATCCTGGTAACCCCACATATTTACCCCACTAATCCCCCTGACACTAAGGGGCAATTTACCATGGCTAATCCAACTAACCTACACATCTTTGGACTGTGGGACTATTGGCGGCACGGTAGCACAGTGGTTAGCACTGCTGCTTCACAGCTCCAGGGTCCCGGGTTCAATTCCTGGCTCGGATCACTGTCTGTGTGGAGTTTGCACATTCTCCTCGTGTCTGCGTGGGTTTCCTCCGGGTGCTCCGGTTTCCTCCCACAGTCCAAAGATGTGCGGGTTAAGTTGATTGGCTAGGTTAACAATTGTCCCTGAGATGCGTAGTTAGAGGGATTAGCGGGTAAATATGTGGGGGTAGGGCCTGGGTGGGATTGTGGTCGGTGCAGACTCGATGGGCCGAATGGCCTCCTTCTGCACTGTAGGGTTTCTATGATTCTATGAAACCGGCACACCCGGAGGAAACCCACGCAGACAATGGGAGAACATGCAAACTCCACACAGACAGTGACCCGAGGCTGGAATTGAACCCGGTCCCTGGGGCTGTAAGGCAGCAGTGCTAACCACTGTGCCACCCTGAGTGGGAAATATTCATGATAAATCATATAAACCATTACAAACCCTGCAATTAAAAATAACTAGAACTAATGAGTGTGGACAAACATAATTTTTAGGACAGAATATTGAGAGTTCGACCTCGTTCTCTCAGGCACACCTGCCTCTAAACTTCGGCTACCAATTTTACATTATTCAGTAATGTCAGTCATTAAGTTTCCCTAAAGCTGGCAATGACTTTGACATGGGCAGTCAGTAAACTCTCCTTAGCACAGTACAAGTGTAAAGGTAAAGGCTACCCTTTGAGGTAGAACTGTCGTATGAGGAACGGTTGAGGACTCTGGGTCTGTACTCATTGGAGCTTTTGAGGGGATGAGGAGGGATCTTATTGAAACTTACAAGATACTGCGAGGCCTGGATAGAATGGACGTGGAGAGGATGTTTCCACTAGCAGGAAAAACTAGAACCAGAGGGCACAACCTCAGGCTAAAGGGACGATCTTTTAAAACAGAGATGAGGAGGAATTTCTTCAGCCAAAGAGTGGTGAACCTGTGGAACTCTTTGCCACAGAAGGTTGTGGAGGCCAGATCAGATTAAATGTCTTCTCTCTCTCAGGTGGTTATAAATGATGAAAGAAGACTATGTGAAAGAAGAGGAGGGGAGCGATCCCCAATATCCTGGCCAACATTTATTCCTCAATCAATATCACAAAAACAAGAGATTACCCTGGTCATAATTATATTGCTGTTCCTGGGATTGCACTGTATGAAAATTGGCTGTGATAGAATCCCTGCAATGCAGAAGAGGCCATTCGGCCCAACGAGTCCGCACCGACTCACCAACAGAGCATCTTTCACCCAGGCTCGCTCCCTTGCCCTATCCCTGTAAGCCCACACATTTACCAAGGCTGATCCACCTAATCTACACATCTTGGGACACTAAGGGTCAATTTAACATGGCCAATCCGCCTAACCTTTGGAGTGTGGGAGGAAACTGGAGCACCTGTAGGAAATCCACACAGACACGGGGAGAATGTGCAAGCTCCACACAGACAGTGACCCAAGGCCGGAACTGAAGCCGGCTCCCTGGAGCTGTGAGACAGCAGTGCTAACCACTGTGCCACCGTGATGCCATGCTTCCTATAATATAGCAGTGACTATGCTTCAAAATACTTCACTGGTTTAAAATTGCATTGTGATCCTTAGGTTGTGAAAGGCTCCACATAAATACAATATTTTATTTTTTACAAACATAAAAGTAACCAAATTTGTTTGATACAAGTTTTAATGTGAACATTTTGAGTGCAAAATTAAAGCATTGGTTACATGGTTATTCATTTAGTTAAGTGTTTGAGAATGAAACTTCAGCATTGTTTAATCTTTATTTTTAAAGTGGTATAAATATTAACCCCAGTTTTCATTCTTTAAATATTAGTTTCTATCAAAACTGAAAAACAGAAACATAAAATGATGAAAATAAACAGACCTATTGGAAGGACTTTATAGTTCAAATTTGGAGTGAAGTCCTGAATAAAATATTAGCTAAAAGCATGTGTACAAAGTAAACATTTTGGTTTCATTAAATCCTGTGCAATTTAGAAAGGAAAGATGAAAAATAGTTTAATTTCTTTCCTAAGTTTAATGCAGATCTTGGCAGTTGCTATAATCAAAAATGCCTTAAGTAAATGAAAATGAAAGTATGTTTTATATTTCATATATTATATATATCTCCATAGTAAGTAAAATTAATAAAGTTATAGGGACATAGGAATTAGGAGTAGAAGTTGGTAAATTCAACCCTTCGAGCCTGCCCCGCCATTCAATCAGATCATAGGTGGTCTCAAATCCACCTCCCCACCTATTCCCCATATCCCTTTAACCCATTTTTTATTAGATATATATCTATCTCCTTTTATATACCTCGATCAGATTCCCTCCCATCCTTCTAAACTCCAGCAAGTACAAGCCCAAACTGTTTAGTCTCTCCTCATACGTCAACCCTTTCATCCCCGGAATCAATCTGGTGAACCTCCTCTGAAATGCCTCCAATGCCGCCCACATCCTTCCTCAAATAAGGAGACCAAAACTGGACACAATACCCCAGATGTGGTCTCACTAACACCCTATACAATCGCAACAACACTTCTCTACTTTTATACTCCAGTCCCTTTGCAATAAATGCCAACATCACATTTGCCCTATTTATTACATGCTGCACCTGCATAACAACTTTCTGTGATTCATGAACATTGATACCCAGATCCCTCTGCGTGGACACATTTTTTCTGCCAAAATGGATGACCTCACACTTATCCACATTAAACTCCATCTCGTAGCTTATCTATATCCATCTTTTTATCCTCTTCATAGAATTCCTACAGTACAGAGGGATACCATTCAGCACATTGAGCCTGCCCTGACCACCATTCCACCCAAACCCCATCCCCATGACCCCACATATTTACCCTGCTACCTCCCCCGACACTAAGGGGCAATTTGGCATGGCCAATCAACCTAACCCACATATCTTTGGTGTGTGGGAGGAAGCCCACACAGACAGGGGGAGAACGTGCAAACTCCACACAATCACCCGAGGCCGGAATTGATCCTGGGTCCCTGGCGCTGTGAAGCAGCAGTGCTAACCACTGTGCCACCATGCCGCCGCTGCCTGCTTTTCCTTCTATTATAGTATCATCCGCAAATTTGCTATGTTACACTCTGTCCCCACTTGCAGATCATTTATATAGATTGTAAACAGCTGAGGTCCGAGGACTGAACCCTGCAGCACCCCGCTAGTTACATTTTGCTAGCCAGAGAAAGACCCATTTATCCCGACCCTCTGCTTTCTGTCAGTCATCCAATCCTCAATCCAATCTCGTATTCTACCCCCAGTTTTCTGCGATTCTACCTTTTGGATCAGTCTTTTATGCGGCACCTTGTCAAATGCATTCTGGAAGTCTATATACACCACTATCCACCTTGCTGGTTACATCTTCAAAGAACTCAAGCAAGTTTGTCAAGCATGACTTGCCCTTCAGAAAACCATGCGGACAATGGTGGATTGAGCTTTGTCTTTCCAAATGCTCAGTCATGTCTTCCTTAATGATTGATTCCAGCAACTTCCCCACCACAGAGATCAAGCTAACCGGCCTATAGTTTCCGACTTTTTGCCTCTCTCCCATTTTGAAAATAATCTTTACCTGTAGTAAATATAATTTTTCATCTGTGGAAAATGTCAAACATGCATATTCAATGAAAGTACATTTCATACATATACTAGGTATAAAATGTACTCTCGGCGGCATGGTGGCACAGTGGTTAGTGCTGCTGCCTCACAGCACCAGGGATGCGGGTTCGATTCCTGGTTTGGGTCACTGTCTGTGTGGAGTTTGCACGTTCTCCCTGTGTCTGCGTGGGTTTCCTCCGGGCGCTCTGGTTTCCTCCCACAGTCCAAAGATGTGCGGGTTAGGTGGATTGGCCATTCTCAATTGCCCCTTAGTATCAGGGAACTAAATAGGTTAAATGCATGGGGTTATGGGGATAGGGCCTGGGTGGGATTGTGGTCGGTGCAGACTCGATCAGCCAAATGGCCTCATTCTGCACCGTAGGATTCCATGATTCTAAGTATACAAGTACTTCCATGGTAAGCAAAACAAATAAAATAATTTTCTATCTGTGGGTAAGGGAAACGCTTACTTTCCAGAAACCAAACAAAACATGCATTCTGCTACATCTCTCGCACACATCTTTGCAATCTTTGTGGGACTGTGTAGTTTCATATCCAGCAACCCGACAATGTAATCGCTGACTCATCAGGAGCCGTGACAAGAGAGAAACACAGTTGCCTGTAGTCTTGGAGAAATTAAGCTTCATACAAGGCAACAGCTGGGCATGCTGCTAAAACTTCCCCCGAGGAAAATAAAAAGTGATTAACAGCTGCACATGAGCAGTTTATTTTGGTGCCCCTTTGGGGACCAGACATTACACCTTTAACTGTGACGATCGGAAACCATCTGCCTGGAATTTAATCACAACCAATAGTGGGAGAGATGAGACAGCTAAAGGTTAAACAGTTACATTGGATTAGCCAATCAAAATCAATCCAAATAGCTGTCATTTATAACCTTCAGCTAAATCAATTTTTCACGGTGGCACAGTGGTTAGCGCTGCTGCCTCATAGCGTCAGGGACATGGGTTCGATTCCCGGCTTGGGTAACTGTCTGGGCGGAGTCTGCATGTTCTCCCCATGTCTGCGTGGGCTTCCTCCGGTGGTCCAAAAGATGTGGTTAGGTGAATTGGCCATGCCAAATTCTCCCTCAGTGTACCCGAACAGGCGCCGGAGTGTGGTGACCAGGGGATTTTCACAGTAACTTCATTGTAGTATTAATGTAAGCCTAATTGCGACACTACTAAGTAACCTTTTTTCTGAAACTGAAAATCTCCATTCCTCGTGGAAAAAGCTCCTTTCTCTTGGGAACTATTTTTTTAAAAGTTGATCATGGAATGTGGGTGTCACTGGCAAGGCCGGTATTTGTTGTCCATCCCTAACTTCCCTCACAGTGGTTAGGAGTTAACCACATTGCTGTGGGTCTGGAGTCATACCTAGGTCAGACCACGTAAGGATGGCAGATTTCCTTCCTAAAAGGACATTAGTAAAACAGCTAGGTTTTTAAGACAATCGATGATAGCTTCATAGTTATAATTACCGAGGCTAGCTTTCAATTCATCGAATTTATTAACTTTAACCCATGCTCGACAGCATTCGCCTGGGCCAATGACCAGCTAAAAAGTTAAAACATCACCCAACTTAAAATGGTGACACTGGATGTGAATGCATGACAGCCAACAATATTCACTGATTGCTTGATTTCTTATACAAGTACCCAAAGTTAGAATGCCCAAAAGAAAAGCGAAATGCCTCTCAGTATGAATTCACATTCCGGTCTTTAACAGACCATTCATTCCCTATCTAATGCAAGGGTTCTTCTCCTAGTGGAGTTGATTTCCTCCATTATGCTTTCCTGTGTAGAGACTTGTAAAACCACATGCTCGGCCTTTCATGATTGTCAGTCACTTTGCTCTGAATTAATCAGGACAGCAGATGTGGGATAGAGAAACATGACGTTCTTTTAATACAATTCTTTTTCTTTAAAGAACAGGGGTCAGACCTTTGGCCCTTCAGCTTGTTCTGCCATTCAACTGGATCAAGGCTGATCTGTACCTCAACTCCACTTACTCCATATCCCTTGATAAACTTTGGCAAACAAAAATCTATCCACACACTCCTCAAACGTCCATGTTTGTGGCTTCCAAAAATCATAGAAAGAAACCCTACAGTGCAGAAGGAGGCCATTCGGCCCATCGAGTCTGCACCGACCACAATCCCACCCAGGCCCTACCCCCACATATTTACCCGCTAATCCCTCTAATCTACGCATCCCAGGACTCTAAGGGGCATTTTTTAACCTGGCCAATCAACCTAACCCGCACATCTTTGGACTGTGGGAGGAAACCGGAGCACCCGGAGGAAACCCACGCAGACACGAGGAGAATGTGCAAACTCCACACAGACAGTGACCCGAGCCGGGAATCGAACCTGGGACCCTGGAGTTGTGAAGCAGCAGTGCTAACCACTGAGCTACCGTGCCGCCCCAAGCTTTCAGCCAAATTCGTCAGACATGACCTACCCTCCACATTCTATGTTGAGTCTTTTTGTTCAGCTGGTGCATATCCATGTGCTTATTTTTGTTCACATTTCCTTATTTAGAGTCACAGAGTCATAGAGGTTTACAGCATGGAAACAGGCCCTTCGGCCCAACTTGTCCATCCCGCCCTTTTTTTAAACAACCAAGCTAGTCCCAATTGCCCGCGTTTGGCCCATATCCCTCGATAGCCATCTTACCCATGTAATGTCTAAGCGCTTTTTAAAAGACAAAATTGTACCTGCCTCTACTACTACTTCTGGCAGCTTGTTCCAGACACTCATCACCCTGTGTGTGTGAAACAATTGTCCCTCTGGACCCTTTTGTATCTCTCCCCTCTCACCTTAAACCTATGCTCTCTAGTTTTCGACTCCCCTACCTTTGGGAAAAGATATTGACTATCTAGCTGATCTATGCCCCTCATTATTTTATAGACCTCTATAAGATCATCCCTCAGCCTCCTACGCTCCAGAGAAGAAAGTCCCAGTCTATCCAGCATCTCCTTATAACTCAAACCATCAAGTCCTGGTAGCATCCTAGTAAATCTTTTCTAGTTTAGTAATATCCTTTCTATAATAGGGTGACCAGAACGGTACACATCTGAAACCTTCAGGAGACTAGACGTGCAATGGAATGTATATGGAGGCTGTGATCTGCAGATTAACAGCCAATTACAGATACACGCCATTTTAAGTAGTCCCTAACAGAGTAGCTTCATTATTTAGTTTTAAAAATTACAACCCATTTATTTGTTTTAAGTACCACCTACCCCGTTATAAAGTAATTGGGGACTGGGTACAATTTTTGTTTGTGACTGCCTGCGTACGTACATTACAGGTGGGTCAATGAAAGGGCCGATTTTCCAGTTCTGTAGAACTTCCACCTTAGGTTTCGATCTCCCTAACCCCCACCTTGGAACATGCTGTTGATTTAGGCTTTGCATTATGACTGGGAGGAAAATTAGCGCAGGCAACATCCCCATTTAAAGAGATTAAACCAATTAGCATGAGCAAGTAAAGCAGAAATTGATCTCAAGAATAGAATTCCTACAGTGCAGAAGGAAGCCATTCTGCCAATCGGGTCTGCACCAACTCTCAGGAGAAGAAATTATATACAGCTCTTGGGGCTAAAGGGATCTAGGAGGAAGGAGGGAGCGGGAGGGGGGAGGGGGTAGCGGGGGAAAATCAGGATATTGAATTCGATGTTCAGCCATGATCAAAATGAATGGCAGAGCAGGCTTGAAGGGCCAAATGGCCTACTTCTGCTTCTAGTTTCTATGTTTCTTATCCAGGTCCAATACTGTAACCCCATGCATTTACCATGGCTAATCCACCTAATCTATGCATCTTTGGACACTAAGGGACAATTTAGCATGACCAATTTACCTAACATATACATCTTTGGACTGTACGTCAACTATATATTGGGGGTGTATTGTAGGTTTTCGAGCAATTAGAGCAATGTCACATCATTGGGAATGCAGAAGATTTATTTATATTGTGTTTGGTTTATTTCAATGCCCATGTTATATATTGGACCTGAAAACTTTGGGTCGGGAACATATCCCGATATTAGAATTGTAGAATCCCCCCAGCGAGCCGACACTGACAATAACCCCACCCAGGCCCAATCCCCGCAACCCATATATTTACCTTGATAATCACCCTGACACTAAGGGACAATTTAGCATGACCAATCCAACTAACCCGCACATCTTTGGACTGTGAGAGGAAACTAGAGCATCCGGAGGAAACCCACGCAGACACGGGGAGAACGTGCAAACTCCACACAGACAGTCACCCAAGCCGGGAATCGAACCTGGGTCACTGGCGCTGAGAGGCGGCAGTGCTAACCACTCTGCCACCGTTCCGCCCTAGATAAATTTAAATCAGAAAACTTACTTTGAAATAGGTCGTTCTGATTTAAGTAGTTATTCCCAGGAACATGTCAACTAGAGTAGCTAACACGGGGTATTCCTGTACCCCTCACAATCATTGCTGTTATCTAAAGAAGGACCTATCCTTACACTCAAGGGCACATCATCCTGACCCTTTTCTGCAGGAAGTTGGTGATTTGAAAAAGTACTGCCTGACGTTAGCATGACTGCAGTTTCACTGGGAGAATTTCTTTTACTACATAACAAGGTGTACGAGTCACTCTAAAATATTTGAAAAAAAATTCTTGCAATGCACAGGCATATCATTATTCTTGTGTGTGATGAACTGTCTGGATAACAGCGATTAACGTAGTATTTATTCCAGGTGGTGCTGATTGGCCAGCAATGCACCATTCCCATCATTTGATAAAGTACTTCTTATCACGCGTGCAGATATTTATCACACAACACTCCTGGCCATGCCAGCTACATGGGAGAAAGATTAGAAATTACTGCCATTGTAAAGGATTACACTGACAGTAATTGGGAAAGAAGCAAAATTAGGATTGAGGATTTGATATTGGTCTTACTTCTTGCTAATTGGGAGCGAATTGTCAGTCATTATACATGGTTTAGGATCTTCAGAGAGAATAAAAAGTCTAACTCCAGATCCATATAGCTAGATCGTAGACAACAAGGTCTCCAGGAAACAGAGCTTGAATAGAGGCTGTTCTTTACAAATACTACAATGGCTTTGGAATGTCAGGACTTATCCTTAGGAGATGACAAGAAACAGGAAGATCCTTCTACAAATGTCAGTCAGCATCAAAAGCGCTTTGCTGAAACCTGCCACTGCATTTGACTGAAGACCAGTGTGTTGGGTGTCGACATTTCAGCAGGAATATGGTGACAAAGCTGTAATCTCTACTACATTAAGGCTTCATGCCAACCTCTGGAATCTGGGTACAACTTGGCAGTAGTTGCCACAAAATCTCCAAAATCAAGGTGGTGACCGATATTTTAATTCAGGAGCAACAATGGCAATACCTTTCGCCACTGACCAAGATCCATAACAGGAGAAAGCAATACACTCCATCACACTGCCGGCTTTCCACTATTACAAAGGGTTGCAGCTCAATGTCCACTTTCCAACCATGTGACTTTCTCTGTGCACAGTGCCACCCTTATTTGTAGAGTGTAAATACTGCTCCCTTGTGCTAGCCATCAATTGGTCCACTGTATGGAAGAGAAATCCCAAAGTTTTGCCCAGAACTTGAAAAGAAGGGAGGAATTAGATAGAGTTATCAACATGGTTCATACTGCCAGCATTATTGCTTGTAGGGCAGCACAGTGGCAGAGTGGTTAGCACTGCTGCCTCACAACGCCAGGGAGCCAGGTTCGATTCCTGGCTTGGGTCACTGTGCGGAGTTTGCACATTCTCCCCATGTCTGCGTGGGTTTCCTCCGGGTGCTCCGGTTTCCTCCCACAGCCTGAAAGACGTGCTGGTTAAGTGCATTGGCTATGCTAAATTCTCCCTCCGTGTACCCAAACAGGTGTCAGAGTGTGACGACTAGGGGATTTTCACAGTAACTCCATTGCAGTGTTAATGTCAGCCTACTTCTGACACTAATAAATAAACTAAACTAGAAATCTTCTGGTACAAAGTATGGCTAATGCCACATTCAGGCAGCTAAGAGCTGCTCTTTGTTTTGTTTTAAATATAGTTGTATTCCAAATACATGTTGAGGTCCTTATTGTCATTTGATGAAGTTTCCAACAGCTAACATCAATACAACTTTAACACTACAACATGCCTTGAAGTTCTTTATTTATAAAGTAAGCAGAGTAATAATATGCTGCACCTGACATTGATATTTTCATACCATGGTGATGCTTTATTGGAATTTGCGATAGTATTGGCAGAGAAAGAACCATGGTAAACAAAATGAACGCGAATAGCAATAGGTGAAGATTTCGTTTCCAAGACATATCCATTCAGATTAATTCCATGCAGTTGATAAAGCAGATAACTGTTAAACAGATTTTATATGATCCTACACATAGTGACTATGTAGCAGTATGAGCAACTATCATGCTGAAACCAATCTTCAAAGGAGTAGCAATCAGGAAGCTTGACAGCAATCCACGAAACAGTGCTCAGGTCATTTCTCTGACTTTTCTCTCCAAACCTGCTCAAGAAATATTCCCCCTTGGACAAATAATTATCTAATTTCTTACCAGAGCTTGAGGGATTTTAAATGCATTAACTAGGAAAAGATAAATCCATACAAGATCTGCTTGTATTGTGGATACTGACTACTTACATATTTTAAATTTTTTTTTAAATAGTTGAGGTATCATAAATGCAGGTTTGTTAGGATATTATGAACTTGTGTTTCAATATGTGGTAGGAAAATTGTCTTTTCTTTTCAGGTGTAGCCATGATTTTGATTTGATTTATTGTCACGTATTAATTGAGAGTGAAAAGTATTGTTTCTTGCGCGCTATGCAAAGCATACCGTACATAGAGAAGGAAACGAGAGAGTGCAGAATGTAGTGTTACAGTCGTAGCTAGGGTGTAGAGAAAGATCAACTTAATGCAAGGCAAGTCCATTCAAAAGCTCTGACAGCAGCAGGGAAGAATCTATTCTTGAGTCAGTTGATATGTGACCTCAGACTTTTGTATCTTTTTCCCGAAGGAAGAAGGTGGAAGAGAGAATATCTTGGAATCACGAGCTTTCATAATGACTCACCTGATGAAGGAGCCACGCTCCGAAAGCTCGTGATTCCAAATAAACCTGTTGGACTTAAACCTGATGTTGTGAGACTTCTCACTTGAGGTTAGCAGAGTTTCAGTGAATTACATTCTGAAACACCAATTGTTTTGTGGAAAGGAGATATTAAAACACCTGCAATTTAAAAGGTCTTCCTCAACTTCAAACCTGGAATAAAAATCGTAGCCAAGTGGACAGCACGGCTGTCACAGAATATTACCAAATTATGTTTTGCCAGCGGAGATTGCAACATAAAGTCACTCAAAAATGATGCCGAGTTGTCAAACCACATGACTTCGTGCACAGGGTTGAATAAGATGTCTTTACAAATCTTAGCCATCGCAGTGAATTAGAGACCAAACATTAATACGCCATGACCACGTCAGTGTTTCTCAGTAGTTTTGGTCTAATCACAGGAAGTAATTGTCAACTACCTAAAACAACCTCTATCTGCGAACATAACATGGAACATTCATTGGGATCGTACTACCAAACTAAGGGTGCATTTTCTTTTATTTGTTCATGGGGTGTGGGCAGCGCTGGCTGGGTCAGCATTTATTGTCCACCTTGGAGGGCATTTCAAGAGTCAACCACATTGTTGTGGATCTGGAGTCACGTGTAGGTAAGGATGACAAATTTCCTTCCCTAAAGGACATAAGTGAACCAGATGGGTTTTTACAACAATCGACAATGGTTTCATGGTCATCTGTAGACTTTCAATTCCAGATTTGATTTTAATTGAATTCAAATTTCACCATCTGCCGTGGTGGGATTCGAACCTGGGTCCGCAGAACATTATCCTGGGTCTCTGGATTACTGGTCCAGTGACAATACACTACACCACCGCCTCCCCGTTGCTGTGGAGCTGCAGAGCAAGAACCACAGTGCCATGCCACTGTAGATGTCATGCAAAGTCAGGTAGACTGAAAGAACCTCCATGAATGCTCGTACAGGCCCAACAATCTTTAGGTTCAAACTTGAATTTCAGATAGACATCAGACCACAGTATAAATCATCTTCTGTAGTTGGGTCCCAAAAGTGGAACACCATTGTCAAGCATTAAAAAAATCTTGTTAATTCTAGCGATAGTTAAATAAAAAATTTTAAAGAAAAAATGTTCTTTTATTAACTGTTCTCTTTTTATATGAAGTAAAATAACATGCAAGTTCCATGTAAACAAGCCAGGTTTTGGAGGTATCTTCTGTAAATGGGCTCTGAAAATCTGAAACCAATTCCACAGCCATTTGCTCCAAGTTCCACCAATGAACTAAGAATGTACTAGGAAAGATTTATCAGTTACAAAAGTCAGAATTCATAGTTTTACTCAAAATAACCCTCCCCCAACTTCCTACGGCCCAGATGGTAGCTAGTTTGCATTAATTCCTACCTCAAGGTACTGTAAAACTCTAGGTTGAAGGTTCAAACACCTCAGAATAAACAGCCTGTCTACTCAGCCAGAACACTGTTGATTTATTTGCTTTTTATATGAGGTAAAAACGACTTCATCTCTTAAAGGAAGACCAGGACAATTCCAGGGGAGGTGATGGCCTAATGGTATTATCACTAGCCCATGTCTGCGTGGGTTTCCTCTGGGTGCTCCAGTTTCCTCCCACACTCTAAAGATGTGCGAGTTAGGTTGATTGGGGCGGCACGGTGGCACAGTGGTTAGCACTGCTGCCTCACTCACCTGATGAAGGGGCAGTGCTCCGAAGGCTTGTGGCTTGTGCTACCAAATAATCCTGTTGGATTTTAACCTGGTGTTGCGAGACCTCTTACTGTGCTTACCCCAGTCCAACACCAGCATCTCCACATCATGGCCTCACTGCGTCAGGGACCCGGGTTCAATTTCAGCCTCGGGTCACTGTCTGTGTGGAGTTTGCACATTCTCCCCGTGTCTGCGTGGGTTTCCTCCGGGTGCTCCGGTTTCCTCCCACACTCTAAAGATGTGCGGGTTAGGTTAATTGGCCATGCTAAATTGCCCTTTAGTGTCAGGTGGAATTAGGAGGGTAAAATACGGGGATAGGGCCTGGGTGGGATTGTGGTCGGTACAGACTGGATGGGCTGAAAGGCCTCCTTCTGTACTGTAGGGATTCTATGATTGTGTATTAATCCAGAAACTCAGCTAATGCTCTGGGGACCCAGGTTCGAATCCCGCCACAGCAGATGGTGGAAATATCTGAAATTAACAATCTACTGATGCCCATGAAACCATTGTCAATTGTCGGAAAAATCCATCTGGTTCACTAATGTCCTTCAGGGAAGGAAATCTGCCGTCCTTACCTAGTCTGGGCTACATGTGACTCGAGCCACAGCAATGTGGTTGACTCTCAATTGCCCTTTGAAATGGGCAAGCCATTCAGTTCAAGGACAACCAGGGATGGGCAATAAACGCTGGTCAGCCAGCGACGCCCATGTCCCATGAATGAATTTTAAAAAAGACTTCAAAATCTCATAACACATCAACTATGATGTGGAGATGCCGGAGTTGGACTGGGGTGGGCACAGTAAGAAGTTTCACAACACCAGGTTAAAATCCAATAGGTTTATTTGGCAGCACGAACTTTCGGAGCACTGCTCCTTTATCACTCACCTGATGAAGGAGCAGCGCTCCGAAAGCTCATGCTACCAAATAAATCTGTTGGACTTCAACCTGGTGTTGTGAGACTTCTTACTGCCTCATTCAACTATCACCAAAGAAACTCACTTTAACCTTGTACATTCTGACCTGCAAGATGACTAATTCCGAATGAATTAAACATTAAACCTTTCATCTATGCCCACTACATCTAATTTCTTCCTTTCCAATTTAAAAGCTCTTTTGAAAACCCCAATGCTGTAAAAAGGAGGAAAGAGAGACTGACTCATGGAATTTGATTAATAAAGATTGCTGAAATAATCCCTGGATGAGTCACTTATACCACACTAGAACCATGACATGAATGAGCAGGTGCCTGAGGAAAACTCAAGCAAAATTACTATGTACAACTCTTCACCATCCCCCGGACTCCTACACACATTCTCTAATCATCTCAGGGGTGCTGAAGGTGCAGTCTTTGTATTAGCCCAATGGAAGAGGTATAGCGATACGTCAGGAACAACAAACTCCACTTGCATCACCGGGAATTAGGGAAATTAAATAATTACCTTAATGTTTGTTCTCATCAAGTCGAAGCCAATATTTTATATGTAAACAGATAGTCATTTTTTCAGGTTACATGCAATGTCTTATAGTATAGTTAAATAAGACTTCAGGTCCCCCATAATAAATTCACGGTGGCACAGTGGTTAGCAACTGCTGCCTCTGGGCCCCAGGGACCCGGGTTCAATTCCAGCCTTGAGTGACTGGCATGTGTGGAGTTTGCATGTTCTCCCCATGTCTGCGTGGGTTTCCTCCGGGTGCTACAGTTTTCTCCCACAGTCCAAAGATGTGCAGGTTAGACTGACTGGCCATCATAAATTGTCCCTTAGTGTCAGGGGAATTAGCAGTAGGGTTCAGAGGATAGGGCCTTGGTTGGATTGCTGTCAGTGCAGGTGCGATGGGCTGCATGGCCTCCTTCTGCACTGTAAGGATTCTAATGAATTATTCATTCAGAGGCTATGCTATTGATGTTCTTTTAAATATCACTTACAATCCAAGCTATACTCTTGGGTCATGAGTGACTTGCTGAAATTACTAATCTCTGATTCACTGGTAAAAGTATCCGATATTTTAAAAACTATTATATTTTAGATAGATGAAAATTCAAATAGAAATATAGCACAGTAAATGCATATATCATAAGGGATCTTCCATGACATTGCTCATGGTAATTACAGGATACAAGCACTTACCTGTCTCCATTCCTACTTGCTGCTGGTTCTGTCTTCTCTTCACCTTCTGTCTCTTTCTGCAAGTCTCTCAGCCATCTTACTTCCCTCTTTCTTAAATATCTGTTCTACTCCCTTGTGCCCTGCGCTCTCACGCGGTGAAGGCAGCAGCAATTATTAGGCCCGATTTTAACTCCGTGTAAGTGAATGGGTTTGGAGTCAAAACCTCGTTCAATAACTCAGGGGTATAGTAACAACTTCAACAACCCTACCCCATCTGCAGACATCATCTCTGCCCCTCCTCATCCTGTAGTGATTGCCTTTGCTTTGCCGTACCCTGCTCAACCAGTTTGTACTCATTCTCAACGCGTGCAGTTCTGGCCGCCACACTACCAGAAGAACGTGGAAACTTTGGAGAAAGTGCAAAGAAGGTTCACCAGGATGTTGCCTGGTCTGGAGGGTGTTGGCTACGAGGGGAGGTTGAATAAACTAGGATTGTTTTCACTGGAAAGACGGAGGCTGAGGGGAGACCCTGATAGAGCTCTACAAAACTATGAGGGGCACCGACAGGCTGGATAGTCAGAAGCTTTCTCCAAGGGTGGAAGTGTCAATTACAAGGAAGCATAGGTTAAAGGTGAGAGGGGGAAAGTTTAAGGGAGATGTGCGGGGAAATTTTTCACGCAGAGAGTGGTGGGTGCCTGGAACGTGCTCCCAGAGGAAGTGGTGGAAGCAGGCTGGATGGGTACACGAATAGGGAGGGAATAGAGGGATATGGACTGAATAAGAGCAGAGGTTTTTTTTAAGTTTAGTTAGGGCATCATGATCAGCACAGGCTTGGAGGGCCAAAGGGCCTGTTCCTGCGCTGTACTTTTCTTTGTTCAGTCTGCCAAGTCACTGCAATTTCTCCCACCCCCTTCCCACAGATACTTCTTTTTCTCATTCCCTTCTCCTGTTTAATGGGGCACTTGCCGTCCTTTCCCCAAAATGAATGCAAAATGGGTTTGTACCTCTAACACAGGTTAGATAGCAATGTTATTTGTCTTGGTCACAGGTAGCAATAGGAAGCACTCTATCCTGTTTCATTTTTTAAAAAGTGCTAAAAGTGGCTGATTTGTGCAAGGTGGGTGTTGCAATGGCCTTCCAATGATCAGTTATCAGATGCTGCTATGTAAGTACTTGTGGAGGACGTGACCAATCAATGAGAGAAGACTGATCTGCCAAATAGGCCAACAATAATGATGAGTAGCAGCAATTGAATGCCCAGACTATTGCTTCTCAGCCTTTTGGCTAAGATTAAGCGTCAGATCAAGCCCAAGATGGGGTGTAATACATTATCATGTCCGCTTGGATCTTGTTTGTCTCTGGTGGGAACCTTGAACTGAATTCAATTGTATTTTGAATTTGGTTTTTTGGAGCAAGCAAGGAAAGGATTTGGGTTTGTCCAATCCACTCTAAGCATTGACTTTGTAGCTTTAAGAATGGAGTAAAGAAAGAAAGAATGTTCCAAAGGTCTGGCAGTATTTCTAAAAGCTATTCAGTGATTTACCCACAGCCAATAAAGGAAGACTCCTATTCACAGCTCTCACTTGTGTCTTGGCTATGCACCAGTCTCTTGTAGCCCCAGCACTGCATAACAGCATAGAAAATGTTAAATGAAAGTACCGAAGAGTCCATCTAATTCACCTCCTACCACCCTTGTGGTTGTATGATACAGTGATGTTAGCACTGCTGCCTCACAGCTCCAGGGACCCGGGTTCAATTCTGGTCTTGGGTGACTGTCTGTACGGAGTCTGCACTTGCTCCCTGTCCCTGCATGGGTTTCCTCCGGGTGCTCCCACAATCCAAAGGTGTGCAGGTTAGGTGGATTGGCCATGGTAAATGTGTGAGGTTAGGGGGATAGGGCAGGGGAAAGGGCCTGGATAAGATTCTCTGCTAGAGAGTCGGTGCAGATTCGATGGGCCGAATGGCCTCTTCTGCACTATAGGGATTCTATGAGCCTACAACAGACCCAGATCTGTGTTGAGGAAAAGCAGATCATAAAATGGACCGCTTTGGGCACCTTGAGCCAAAAATTTCACAGCAATGTGGTTCACTCTTAACTGCCCTCGGAATTGGCCAACAAACTTAGTTGTATTCAAAAGGCAGCTCACCACCACCTTCAAGGACAATTTTCTATCTCTCCTATTTCTCTTCTCCAATCACAGAAGCATGTTTCCTTCCATTCACTTGTTTCCAGTTGCACATTCCTCACCTGTCAATGTCCTTGTGGTTTCTATCCTTCCTTTGCACATCTGCTTCCTCCGAGCCTCGCCATGAGCAATACGTTGCCACACATATCATCACATCTCTTCAACTGGCCACACACTAATACATTCTTGCTTCTCTTACCAGACAAGCTGTTGCATACTAAAAACAATATGGCCAACCTAAACTAGCCATTATATCAATGGAGGCTGTTGTAAATATTGTGGGGAGAGGGAGGACAAAGAGTGTAGCAGATAGCAAGGTCCAAGGATATCCACACAAGAAACTCATCAATCTTCCCCTCCTTTTCTTTTGATAGTAAGAAGTCTCACAACACCAGGTTAAAGTCCAATAGGTTTATTTGGAATCATGAGCTTTCGGAGCACTGCTCCTTCATCAGGTGAGTCCCTGATGAAGGAGCAGGGCTCCGAAAGCTTGTGATTCCAAATAAACCTGTTGGACTTTAACCTGGTGTTGAGAGACTTCTTATTGTGCCCATCCCAGTCCAACGCCAGCATCTCCACATCACTGCTTTCCTTTTGATCGTGAACTTTGTCTCACAGACGCACGCAATCCGCACGACAACCTGGTACCGCCTTTTGCTATTAACTGCTACAACTTGTACCTCCCCCTTCTTTCCAAGCCCAGCACAAGTCCCGACCTAACAATAACACTGGGAGAGGAGCCCACCGGGTAAGATGATGCATCACACTAACCCTTAGGGGCAAAAGTTGACAAGGTTGAATATTACCCACAGCATGCCTTTTTTTGTGTTTATATCCAATTCAATCCAATCAAAGTCCAATTCAAAGTCCCAACAAGTGAGACATTCCAGATCCAAGCTGACAAGACAGGCTGGCCGCTTTCTGTCTTGGGCTTGATCTACATGATCCAAGCTGATTGGAGCAGGCATTGCAACTCCTGCTTTATCGTATTTGCATCTTAGCCAAAAGGCCGAGATGCTGCTTTAAAAAAATGCTTCAAATGAAGGCTCAGTGTAACCTCATGACTTCAACCAAGTGCAGGACAACAAAACTACACTTGATCTTAGCCAAAAGGCCGAGGAACTGATAAGAACAGATACTACACTTGATCTTAGCCAACGCCTTACGCTTTTTTAAAAATACTTTTTCAATTCAATCAAATCAAGTCCAATTCAGAGTCTCAAAAAGTTGAGACATTTCCGATCCAAGTTGACAAGACAGGGCCTTCACACCTGTCTTGGGCCTGATCTACATGAGCCAAGCTGATTGGAGTAGGTGCAGACTCACCTCCTCCAAGGCTTGATCTCATTTGCATCTTAGCCAAAAGGCCGCTTTTAAAAATTGCTTCAAATGAAGCTTAAATGTAACCCAATTACCTCAACCAAACGCAGCATCCAATCCATACTACACTTGATCCTAGCCAAAAGGCCGAGAAGCTCTTGCACCTTTTATTAGCATTTAATCATGATTTGTATAACCCCTTTGCCCATTTGTGCAGCTCTGGGCTGGCCTACTTTCAATCAGTAAGAGGTTTAACAACACCAGGTTAAAGTCCAACAGGTTTATTTGGTAGCAAAAGCCACACAAGCTTTCGGAGCTGCAAGTCCCTTCTTCAGGTGAGTGGGAATTCTGTTCACAAACAGAGCATATAAAGACACAAACTCAATTTACATGAATAATGGTTAGAATGCGAATACTTACAACTAATCAAGTCTTTAAGAAACAAAACAACATGAGTGGAGAGAGCATCAAGACAGGCTAAAAAGATGTGTATTGTCTCCAGACAAGACAGCCAGTGAAACTCTGTGGGGGTTACAGATAGTGTGACAAGAACCCAAGATCCCGGTTGAGGCCGTCCTCGTGTGTGCGGAACTTGGCTATCAGTTTCTGCTCAGCGATTATGCACCGTCTTGTGTCGCGAACGCCGCCTTGGAGAACGCTTACCCGAATATCAGGTATATCATGCTTGTTAGCCTAGCTGTATGCTTTCTTTTTTACACCATCGTGAGTTCACCACGTTACAGGGGTGACACACCCGAGATTGGAACTCATCATCCTCAAGCAGCTGACTGTCTCAGCGTTCAACACCATGGGTTTTTTGTTTGTTTAAATGCACTCTTTTGTCTGAGATCTTGCTCGTCTACCATTCTGTGCCGAAACCTTTCACCCCATAAGCCACACAACAAACAAGTTCTGAGGCTTTCATCTACGCAATCTTTCAGACAGCAATAGATAATTCAGTAACTCTTAACAGAGACTGTTTCACTCTGGCTGCTTTCTTCAGGTCTTGGTCCGAAACATCAGAGTAAAGTTTCTAAAGGTATTTTTTTTTTTTAAAAAGCAGTTTATCTGCAGGCTTTCAGAGCCAAGAGATTTCTCAAAAGGGGGTGAATTTTTAAATTCCAATCAGTGAACACAAAGGCTCACTTTCTCGGTCCTGATCTCATTCACCAAAAAACATTGTTCGATATAAGCTGCAAATTCAATTATAGCGATCGCAAGGCACCAGAATACCAGAATACCAAATGAAGAAAATCTCTTCCTAGCTGCCATCGAAGCTGTACTTCCATTGTTTCTCATTTACAGCTACAGCACAAGGTGGGATGTTTCATCAGGTATTAAGAAACGCAATTGCTCTTTGTTCCACCTAGTGGCAATATTTAGTATTTCAATCTTAATTTTAAAGCATTTCTCTACGTAGAATATAACTAAAATTGCGATTCCAAACTGCTGCATGTTTATAAAATGGTAAATTCATTTTCTCCTAACATGTCCCTTTAATCCTGTCTTTTCCTCGGAAGTGGGGAGTCATCCTGGAGTGTAATTGCCTGCAAAATAGGGTTCCAATCACCCCACACTGAAATTGATTGCAGACAATTAAATTACCCGCTTGTGTCTCACTTCGATGGAAAGTTTCAACCAGTCATTCATTCATCCATGCAGTAAACTGTGAACATGGAGCACTACAGCACAGGAACAGACCCTTTGGCCCACAATGTTGTGCCGAGCATGATGCTAAATTAAACTAATCCCTTCTGCCTGCCCTTGGTCCATATCCCTCTATTCTTTGCATATTCATGTGCTTATCTAAAATCCCCTTAAACGCTCCTATCGTATCTGCCTCCACCACCACCCCTGGCAGCACATTCCAAACACTTACCATTCTGTGTTAAAAAAAACTTGCCCGGTGATTTGATTGGCACTTGAATCTTTGCTCAATATTTCTCCTCTATCTCTGGGTACGGAATTCAAATCCAGCATTTCCACCACCAGCCTGACTAGAAGCAGGTAACAGATCACAGATGAACTAGCTGCTTGCATAATTTGAAATTTAAAAAAAACTGACAAGGGTGTGGATATGCCTTCTTAGCCTAAACAAACACATGAATTGGGAGTACAAATTCCAACTTGCAAACTAGCCAGGGAAATTATTTTGCATGTGTGGCGAGTTAAACAATAAAGTATTTCACTAGGTTGCATATCTGTACTTAAGTCCTCGATTTCGGTGGCACAGTGGTTAGCACTGCTGCCTCACAGCACTAGGAACCCGGGTTCGATTCCCAGCTTGGGTCACTGTCTGTGCGGAATCTACACGTTCTCCCCGTGTCTGCATGGGTTTCCTCCGGGTGCTCTGGTTTCCTCCCATGGTCCAAAAAACATGCTGGTTAGGTGCACTGACCATGCTAAATTCTCCCTCAGTGTACCCGAACAGGCGCCGGAGTGTGGCGACTAGGGAATTTTCACAGTAACTTCATTATAAGTCTACTTGTGACAATAATGAAAAAAAGTAATATTTCTGCTTC
The DNA here is from genome assembly GCF_964213995.1 of Mustelus asterias. Taxonomy (NCBI): domain Eukaryota; kingdom Metazoa; phylum Chordata; class Chondrichthyes; order Carcharhiniformes; family Triakidae; genus Mustelus; species Mustelus asterias. The sequence continues at coordinate 25,736,481 of NC_135826.1, forward strand.
TAACCATTAATGGCCTTTTGCAGCACCGTGTTACATTTGGTACATTTTATCAGCGATTTTTGTTTAAGTTAAATGGTAACTTCTTACCCTGGTCCTTTTCACTCTTCAAATAAAATTTTGGTACAAGTTAAACTGCAACAGCAATTTATATTTATTTAGCACCTATAAAGTAAGACAGCAACTCAAGACATTTCAGGAGCAATACAAAACAAATATGACACTAAGTCACAAAGGGGAAATAAAACTTAAAGCTTTTGGTTAAGTTTAAGTTTATTGATTAGTGTCACAAGTCGGCTAACATTAACACTGCAATGAAGCTACTGTGAAAATCACCTAGTCGCCACAGTCCGCCGCCTGTTCGGGTACACTGAGGGAGAATTTAGCACTTAACTCGCACGTCTTTCGGACTGTGGGAGGAAACTGGAGCACCCGGAGGAAATCCACGCAGACGTGCAGACTCCGCAAAGACAGTGACCCAAGCCGGGAATTGAACCTTGGTCAAAGAGGTAAATTTTAAGGAACGCTTTAAAAGGCAGATGAGGTGAAAGGCAGAGAGATTTAGAGAGGGCATTCCAGAGCCTAGGACCGAGGCAATGTATGGCACAGCCACCGATGATGGAGCCAGCAATTATAATCAGCGATGTACAAAATAATAAAATTAGAGCAGCGCAGATAACAAGGAGGGTGTTAGGAGATTACAAAATGAGGGAGGAATGAAACCATGAAGGAATTTGAAAGCAAGGAAAATAATTTTAAACTCAAAACCTGGATTAATCTCAGAATGATGCCAGGGAGAGGGATGGCGGTGACGTCTATGGAACAGAGTTTGGAGTGGAGACCGAAAACAATGGCTTCAGTCTTCCCAATATTTAATTGGAGGGTTTTTCTTCTCACCCAGTAGAGATATCAGATACGCAGTCTAGAGGGATGGTGGTGAAGTAGAGTCAGGTGTCTTCACCGTACATGTAAAAATTAATGCTGTGCTTCTGGGTGGTATTGTGGAGGGATGGCACAACAGATGAGAAATAGTGGTGATGGTGGGGGGCAACGGGCAAAGATACATCCTTTGGGAACACCAGAAGTAATGAAAGCAAGAAGAGAAGTAATTGCAAGTAATTATTTTGCTGTGATTAGATAGAGAAGAATAAAACCTGGTGAGAACAATCCCTCCCAGCTGTACAAGAGTGGAGAGCTGTTGGAGGAGCATGGTGAGTGTGGTCAACCTGTGTCAAAGGCTGCAGATGGATCAAAAACAAGAAGGATTGTTTACTTTTGTCACTGAACCCATTGTTTTCAGTCCCCACTGCAAACCCACTCCCCTAGACATTGACACGATACCTCTCCCTGGCTGAGCTTAAGCCAGTCTTTTGGTAACTTTGATGTCACATTCGACTTTCAGCCTCATCAAGACCGCCTGTTTCCATCTCCGTAATATTGCCTGAATCTGCCGTCTCAGCTTATATGCTGCTGAAACCCTCATTAATTCTTTGTTGTTTTTGTCACGATCACAATGAATGTAATTTGTGACTTTGCTAGAAGGTATTTCAGTACATAAGCAGGACAGAAACTTAAGTTGATTTATTAGTCACAAATCGGCTTACATTAACACTGCAATGAAGTTACTGTGAAAATCCCCTAGTCGCCACACTCCAACAGCGCCTGTTCGGGTGCAGAGGGAGAATTTAGCATGGCTGATGCAGCTAACCAGCACGTCTTTTGAGCTGTGGAAGAAAACCGGAGCACCTGGAGGAAACCCACACAGACATAGGGAGAACGTGCAGACTCCACACAGACAGTGACCCAAACTGGGAATTGAACCCAGGTCCCTAGCGATGTGAGGAAACAGTGCTAACCACTGTGTCATCATGCCGCCCTCGAGAAAGTTGGTTTGGAGGGATTCAAACATTGGGTTCCAGGAAAAATGGGAACAGAATTGGGAGACAACAACACATTCAAGGATGGTGGGGTCAAGGGTTGGTTTTTTTTGTGGAGAGAAATTATGACAGCAGATTTAAAAGAGAGGGACAACAGCTGAAGGGAGGGAACTATTTATATTGACAAATACAAGGACCAGGAAGGGAAGTTGAGCAATTGGCAGCTTAATGTTAATAGGGATCAAGGGAATGGCAAGTATCGTAAACAAGATGAGCTCAGAGAGGGCATGAGGTGAGATAGAAAAACTAGAGAAAGATGTGAATTCAGGGTTAGAGAAGTGGGGAGCATGATAGGAAATTTGACCAGATGGAATAACAGACGGAGAGACGCAGTAGAGGCAACTAATGGAACGGTTTCAGATCTTAGTGGCAATGAAGTCCATGAGTTCCTCGCCACTTATTGATAGAGATAAGGGTAGAGGGGGACAGGGGTTTAAGACTGTTTTTAGTAGACCAAAAGACACTGGAGGTTACCTTGGAATTCTAGCATGATTCTGGAATAGCAAATGTTTTTTGCTGTCAAGAGGAGGGCCTTATAGTATTTTAACCGGTCCAGCCAGATCTGGTAATGGATAGCTAAACAAGCTGTCTGATATATCCTTTCGAGTTTGTGTCCCTTATACTGAAGGAAGTGGGGATGAAGGCCAAGACGAGAGTTGTTTTATTGAGGATTAGGGGAGAGGTGAAGGTGAGGTTGAGCAACATTAAAATAGCTACATTTGAATAATGAGGAAGATTTATACCTACAAAAATCAATCTAAAATTCTTCCTTATTCACTCCTCCATGGAATAGGAATAAAACACGTATTCAAAGCATTGCAATTACGGGAGGTGGTATTTTAAAGAACCTCAGGTTCACAAACAGTTAGCAAAAGCATGCAAGTTGCTCCAGGTAGTGGTTTTGCAGGTAGTGACGAGAAGAAAGTCAGCGTGGTTTGTGAATTAATCATGATCTTGCTCCAATATTGCTGACACTCTGATCTCATTACGCAATACTCTTCCTTTAAACTGACAGCATTTTGGCCAGGAAGCAAATCGTGCTCTTAGAGGATAAGGTGGACCCATCAACAAAATACGAACCCCACACACCCTACCTGTTGAAATAAGGGTGAGCTAATAGAAATGAAAAGTTGTGAAACACCAGCTATGATGTTTTGATTGTCAAGTTTGTTCAAATTCAAACTCCATTCAGAAGGTAACTGAAGAATAAGCAAGTTTCGGACACTATGAACATCGATAATATTCCTCCACTGTACTTACTGTTAATGGCAAATAAGACATTAAAATTTCATTCACAGGATGTTAAGACCATCATTTATTGTGAAACCCTAGTTGCTCTTGAGAAAGTAGTGATGAGCCACCTTCTTGAACCAGTCCAGTCCGTACAATGTTTTCACAGTGTTATATGGTAAGGAATTGCAGGATCTGGATCCAGCAATGAAGAAATAGTCAGGATGGTGTGTTATTTGGCAGGTAGAGTGGACATTGTGGGGTTCCTACTGCCCTTGTCCTAGATGGCAAGGTTCATGGGTTATGAAAGTGCTGTCACAGAAGCATTGGCAAACTGCTGCAGCACACACACTGCATCCACAGTGGTGGATGGAGTGAATGGCATACAAAACAATCAACCCGTTTTGTCTTGAATGGTGTCGAGCTCCTTGCATGATGTTGGAGTTATACTTATCCAGCCAAATGCAGAGTATTCCATCACATTCTTGTGACATGTAGATAGTGGACAGGTTTTCAGGAGTTGAGTCACTTGGGGCAATTTTTTCACAGAGGGTGGTGAGAGTCTGGAACAAGCTGCCAGAGCTAGTAGTAGAGGTGGGTACAATTTAAAAAAGCGTTTAGACAGTTACATGGGTAAGATAGGTATAGAGGGATATGGGCCAAACGCGGGCAACTGGGACTAGCTTAGGGGTTAAAAAAAGGGGCAGCATGGACAAATTGGGCTGAAGGGCCTGTTACCATGCTGTAAACCTCTTTGATTCTATGCAGAATACCCAGTATCTGAACTGTTCTTTTAGCCACTGTATTTATATAATTGGTCCAGTCATATTTCTGGTCAATGGTGACCTCAAGGTGTGGAGGATTTCATTATGGTAATAACACTCCATGTCAAAGGCAGGTGATTATAGACTCTCACCTGTTGTAGTTGGTCATTGCCTGGCACTTTACACTTATCAGGCCAAGCCTGAATATTAACCAGGGGTCTTGCTGTACATAGACATGGACTTGAAGTTGTAACTTTGTTCCTCTCCACACAGATGGTGCCTGAACCACTGAATATTTCCCAGCGTTTTCTGTTTCAATTACATTAAATCAAAGAACGATCTGTCATTTCTGATCAACTTTGAAAATCACTTAAAGCAGAACATATTTTCTCACTCATCTAACTACTCTCTTATGGGGTCACGAGATGCACAAAGTGACATCGGTGTTTGCCTACATAAATCACTATTGCAAAATAATGTGGAAACTAAGTCACCTTTTCAGAACTTTTACAACTGACTGATCTATAAGAATCGACCAATTACAGTGGCTGAAATATCAAAAGAATAATTTAAAAATTGTTTTTTTTTCCCGAAAGCAAAGGCACCAGTCATGACTGGTACTGATGGCAAAAAGATTTTGGGGTTCAATCCAGAACTTTGTATGCAATAGAAGAGGAAGACCACCAGTTACAGAATAGCTTCCAAAGATCGAGGCTGGGATTCTCCGATCTCGTTTGCACCGTCACTGGTGAGAATGGCGATTTTGGCACTCAGCCAAAACTCCATTCACTGCAGCGGGACTGGAGAATCCCAGCCGCGGGAGAAGTCAGAGAATTCCAGCCAGAATCTTCGAGATTTTCCCATCTGCCAGTAAATACAAAATTCTATGTTTATTTAGAGTTTGAAAAAGTGGGTAAGAAGTTAAGTTAAACTTTTAACAATAATTCTACCCACTGAAAGAATTAAAAAAAAATCCAACTGCACAGGAGTGGGAGGACAAGTAGACAAGGCTGTAAAAAAACCCCACAGGATCCTATGTCTTATAAATAGAAGCAGTGTGCAGATGTAAAGTGGTGGTGTTAAATATGAATTTCCTGCAATTAGGGAAGCAAATGGTAGGTTAGCCTTTACAACAAAGGAAGTACAAGTGTAAAGAGTCTTACTGCATTATGAAGAGCCCCAGCGAGATTATACCTGAAATACCATGTGCAGTTTTAGTTTCCTTACTTAAGGAAGGATACATTTGCTTCAAAGAAAGTGCAAAGATTCACTGGACAACTCCCTGGAATGAGTAAGACATTCTTCTGGGGGACGGTGAACAGCCAGAAACAGTGGTCCAAATTGGTGCCAATGACTTAGGTAGGAAGGGAGATAGGGACCTGCAATCAGAATGTAGGGAGCTAGGTAGAAAATTCATAAGCAGGACCTCAAATGTAGTAATCTTCAGATTACTCCCAGTGCCACGTGCAAGTCAGTACAGAAATAGGAGGAAAAGCAGATGTGTGTGTGGCTGGAAAGATAGTCCAGGTGGGAGGATTTTAGATTCCTGGGACACTGGAGGAGATGGCACTTGTACAACCCGATAGGTTGCAACTGAACAGAGCTGAGCCTGAGTTCCTTACAGGGTGATTTAATAGTGCTGTTGGAGGACTACAGTTGAGGACCAAGTGGAATGCAGAAGTTTCGATGGGGAGGTGAAATGCACATCAGAGAAATGAAGAGGGATGAGAAAAGACTAGCAGCCAACATAAAGAGGAAACCAAAGTCTTCTATAGGCATATTAAAAGGTGTTAAAAGGAGGTATAGAGCTGATTAGGAACCTAAAAGGGAATTTACACATGCAGGCCGAGCACATGGCTGAGGTATGAAATGAATACTTTAAATCAGTCTTGAGCAATGAGGTAGATGTTACCCAGGCCATGGCGACAGATGAGTCCTTAGAGAGATTCAAAATTGATAATGAGGTGTTGGATAAACTGTTGGTACTTAAAAGTTGACAAGGCACCAGGATTGGATGAGATGCATCCAAGGATATTGAAGGAAGTGAGAATGGAAATTGCAGGGGTACTTGCCATTATCTTCCAGCTTTCTCTAAACTCAAGGGAGGTGCCAGAAGCCTGGAGAATTGCAAATGTTCTGCCCTTGTTTAAAAAGGTTTGTAAGGATAGCCCCAGCAATTACAGACCGGTCAGTTTAACATCAGTGGTGGGCAAGCTATTAGAAACAATTTTGTGGTTGATTACGAAGGCCCAGCATGGATTACTAAAAACTTAAAAGTTTATTTATTAGTGTCACAAGTAGGCTTACATTAACACTGCAATGAAGTTACTGTGAACATTCCCTAGTCGCCACACTCCAGTGCCTGTTCGGGTACACTGAGGGAGAATTTAGCATGGCAATGAACCTAACCAGCATGTCTTTCGGACTGTGGGAGGAAACCGGAGCACCCGGAAGAAATTCACACAGACATTGGGAGAACGTGCAGACTCCTCACAGACAGTGACCTAGGCCAGGAATTGAACCCCAGGTCCCTGGCGCTGAGAAACAGCAGTGCTAACCACTGTGCCACCATGCCACCTGAAAGTAGTGTTTAACTAATTTGCTGGAGTTTTTTGAGGAGGTAACAGAATAGATCAATGATGGTAATGTGTTGATGTGGCATACATGGATTTTGAAAAGGTGTTCAATACAGTGCCACACAACAGACCAGCGAGTAAAGTTATCTCTCATGGAATAAAAGGGACAGATGCATTGAGGATACAAAATCAGTCGAGCAAGAGGAAGCAGAGAGGAATAATCAATGGATATTTTTTGGACTGGAGGAAGGTATCTAGAGGTTTTCCCCAGGGATTGATATTGGGACCCTTGCTTTTCCTGATATATATTAATGATCTCGATCCTGGTGTGCAGGGGACAATTCCAAAGTTTGAATCTGATACAAAACTTAGAAGCATCGTCAGCTATGAAAAGACAGTGTAGAACTTCCTAAGGGGGTGCAGGAGCAGAGGGACCCGAGTGTATATGTGTATTGATCATTGAAGGTGGCAAGACAGGTGGAGAGAGCCGTTAATAAAGCATATAGTATTTCTGGCATTATTAATAGGGGCATAGAGTACAAGAGCAAGGAGGCTATGCTGAACTTATACAAGACACTAGTTAGACCTCAACTGGAGTATTGTGTACAGTCTGGATGTCACACTATAGGAAGGATGTGAATGCATTGGAAAGAGTGCAGAAGAGGTGTACAAGAATGTTTCCAGCAATGAGAAACTTCAGTCATGAGGATAGATTGGACAGGTTGGATCTGTTCTCCTTGGAGAGAAGGTTGAGGGAGGATGCGATAGAGATGTTCAAAATCACAAGAGGCTGGACAGACAAGATAGGGAGAATCAAGAACAAGAGTGCACAGATTTAAAGTGATTTGCAAAAGAAGCAAATGTGATTTGAGAATTTTTTTTCGCACAGTGAATGGTTCAAGTTTGGAATGCACTGCCTGAAAGTGTGGCGGAGGCAACTTCAATCAAGGCATGCAAGAGGACATTAGATGATTATTTGAATAGAACCAGTGTGCAGGGATACAAGGAAAAAACAGTTTTAAGGTTTATTTATTAGTGTTATAAGTAAGCTTACATTAACACTGCAATGAAGTTACTGTGAAAATCCCCTAGTCATCACACTCCGGGCTGTTCGGGTACACAGAGGGAGAATTTAACATGGCCAATGTACCTAATCAGCACATCTTTTGGAGTGTGGGAGGAAACCGGAGCACCCTGAGGAAACCCACGCAGACACGGGGAGAACGTGCAAACTTCACAGACACAGGCACCCAACCCGGGAATCGAACCTGGGTCCCTGGTGCTGTGAGGCAGCAGTGCTAACCACTGTGCCACCTGTTAGGCCGGGGAATGGGACTAAGTCATGATGCTTGTTTGGAGAGCTGGTAGACATGATTGGACGAATGGCCATCTTCGGCACAGTAACAATTCTGTGATCAAAGGATATGGGAATTGGTGCAGGGATTTAGAGCTGAGGTAACAGATCATTCATGATCTTACTGAATAGCAGAGCAACTTGAAGGGCAGGATGGCCTTCTCCTACTCCCATATCTCATCTTTTAAATGTAACTCAGCGGTAAGGTTGCAATTAGAATATCGTATTCAGTTCTCAGTGCCTACCTTTAACTGCTTCCAAAATTTAACTTGTGTTTTCAAATAAAATACTCGCAATAGAATGAGGAAAGAAACCATGTGCCCTTCAATCTATTTGTGCTTTCTCTCTCTTTATCTCATTGGTGGTAGAAATTAGAATCTCTATCTCATGCATAAGTGTAATTAGCTTTGGCCTTTTCTCTAATCAAAACAAAGGTGATGATGATAAACTGGCTTCAAGATTTAAATTTTTGAAATAACAATAAATGAAGATCGGAGAAAGGAAGCAACTTTCAGCTTTATCTCCTGGGCAGTAACGTGATGGAGTGGATCATGCATCCATCACTGATGTTAGCAGATTTTCATCCCATAGGTAAATGTTGGTAGAATAAATCCCTGCACCAATTCCCATATCCTTTGATCACAGAATTGTTACTGTGCCGAAGATGGCCATTCGTCCAATCATGTCTACCAGCTCTCCAAACAAGCATCATGACTTAGTCCCATTCCCCGGCCTAACAGGTGGCACAGTGGTTAGCACTGCTGCCTCACAGCACCATTGTTAACCTTTACCATTAAATATTGTTACATCAACTGTGAGTGTAGTTGTAAGCTCTGGCCACTCAACCGTTCAGCACAGCAAATTCTATACATTCAGTTCTGTTATAATATTAAATCTGACAAATATATTAACATCGGAACAGGAGTAGGCCATTCAGCCCATCGAGCCTGCTCCACCATTCAATACGATTATGGCTGATCAGACCCTTCAATGCCAATTACACACTATCCCCAAAATCCTTTACGTTGTTAATCAATTAGAAATCTACCAACCTTGATGACTGAGCTCCTACAGTTCTCTGAGGTAGGGAATTCCAAAGATTCACAACCCGTGTGTAAAGAAATTTCTCCTCATCTTGGGCCTAAGTGGCGTCCCCCTTATTTTGAACTTTAAAACTTTAAAGTCTGGTAAACTTTCATTGCTCTCCCTCTATAGCAACAATATTCTTTTTGAGTTAAGGGGACAAAAACTGCACACACTACTCCAGGTGGGGTCTAACCAAGCTTCAATACAATTGAAGAAAGACCTCACTACTCCTGTACGCAAATCCTTTTGCGATAAAGGCTAACATTCCATTAGCCTTCCTAATAGCTTGCTGCACCTGGATATTAGCCTTCAGTGACTTGTGGACAAGAACACTGAGGTCCCTTTGTACATCCACATTTTCTAATTTCATACAATTTAGGAAATACACGACACATCTGTTTCTTCCAGCAAAGTGGATTACCTCACATTTTTCCACATTATTTTTTTTAAATATACTTTTCTAATTCAATCAAATCAAATTCAATTCAGAGTCTCAACAAGTTGAGACATTTCAGATCCAGGCTGACAAGACAGGACGGGAGACCAAAACCACCCTGTCCTGGGCCTGATCTACATGAGTCAAGCTGATTGGAGAAGGGGGAGGATCCTCCTCCAAGACTTGAGCTCATTTGCATCTTAGCCAAAAGGCCGAGATGCCGCTTTTAAAAATTGCTTCATATGAAACATATGAAGCCTCAGCGTAACCTAATGACCTCAACCAAGTGCAGGCGATCCATACTACACTTGATCTTAGCCAAAAGGTTTCCACATTATATTCCATCTGTCATGTTCTTGCCGACTTACTGAGTCTGTCCAAATCCTCCTGTAGCTGCTTTACATCTTCCTCACAATACACATCCTGCCTAGCTTTGTATCATCCGCGAACTTGGAAATTTTTTTTTTGTACTTTTCCAATTCAATCAAATCAAATCCAATTCAGAGTCTCAACAAGTTGAGACATTTCCGATCCAGGCTGACAAGACAGGGCAAGCGACCAAATTACCCTGTCCTGGGCCCATCTACATGAGCCAAGCTGATTGGAGGAGGGAGAGGTTCCTCCTCCAAGGCTTGAGCTCATTTGCATCTTAGCCAAAAGGCCAAGATGCCGCTTTTAAAAATTGCTTCATATGAAACTTCAATGTAACCTAATGACCTCAACCAAGTGCAGCATCCAATCCACACTACACTTGATCTCAGCCAAAAGGCCGAGGCCGAGCTTGGAAATATTACATTTGATTCCCACGTCCAAATCAATGATACATGTTTGGAACAGGCTGGGGCTCCAAGTACTGATCCTTGCGGTACCCCAGTAGCCACAGCCTACCACATGAGAATGACCCATTTATTCTTACACTCTGCTTTCTGCTTGTTCACCAATTCTTAATCCATGCCAGTATATTACCTCCTATCCCATGTGCTTTTATTTTACTGATCAGCCTCCTGTTGGGATCTTTATTAAAACCTTCTGGAAATCCAGAAATACTACATCCATTGACTCTCCTTTGTCAATTTTGTTAGTAACACCGTTAAAATGCTCCAACAAGTTCCTCAGACACAATTTCCCATTCGTTAATCCATGTTGACTATGCTCAGATTGCCTATAGTCACCAACAACTTAATAGTTATTACTTAAAAAGTATAAGAGTGATTACAAAGAAGCAACAGGATATCCATAATGGTTCAAAGCCGGATGTGAAGTACTTGTGATTTATAACATTAAAAAATGGATGGCACAGTGGCTCGCATTGCTGCCTCACAGCGCTAGGGACCTGGGTTCAATTCCCAGCTTGGTTCAATTCCCGGCTTGGGTCACTGTCTGTGTGGAGTTTGCACGTCCTCCCTATGTCTGCGTGGGTTTCCTCCCACAGTCCAAAGATGTGCAGGTTAGGTGGATTGGCCATGCTAAATTGCCCCTTAGTATCAGGGGGACTAGCTAGGGTAAATGCATGGGGTTATGAAGATAGGGTCTGGGTGGGGGTGCAGTCTCGATGGGCCGAATGGCCTCCTTCTGCACTGTATAATTCTATGATTCTATGAATTCCAGATTTAAAAAGTCCACTTGCTCATCTGTAACTTGAGGGTTCGCGGTAAGTATATACCATGTAGAAGCAATCATACTCGGCTTTCTGATCACTTGTAATTATTTATTCATAAATATTGTGATTTTTATTAAAGATAAGATCAATATTAAACATTTGTAGCCTGACTAGAATCAACTCAAATATTGATGTGCATAATTTAGTATTTACCTGACATTAAGAAAAAAGGGCTTTGAATTGAAGCATGCTGAGATCACAGAAACAGAAAGATTATCAAAATGGATGTGATATTAAAAGTATTCATAAGTTCATAACCATGAAACCATTTGCATCAAAAACATCACCAACTCCGCATATTTAATATTCCACTTTGATGTCTTCAATTCAAGAGGGGAGACATGAAGAGAAATCATACTTTAGAATCCCTACAATGTCGAAGGAAGCTATTCGGCCCATCAATTCTGCACCGACTCTCAAAGTGCATCCTACCCAATCTCATCCCCGCTCTATCCCCGTAATCCCATGTATTTACTCCGCTAATTCCCCTAACCTGCACATCTTTGGACTGTGGGAGGAAACCGGAGCACCCGGAGGAAACCCATGCAGACACGGGGAGAATGTGCACATTCCACACAGAGAGTGACCCGAGGCTGGAATCGAACCTGCTGGGAGGCAGCAGTGTTAACCACTGTGCCAATTAACTGACAATATATTTGAAACAATTTCTGATGTAATTAGCATCTACATTACAGGAACAATTATATTTCATTGTTGTCAAGCACTTTGACATCCTGACTGAGGTAGTGAAATGTGTTATATAAACAAGTCTTTCTTTTCCAATATATAATACAGACAAAATAAATTTAATAGAATTCAATTTTGACCAGCGATTTAAATTGGTGATATTTTCAGCATAGCTTTCTTATAAATCATCATCGTGTACCAAAATTGAAGTGGAGAAACGCAGGTGAATGACCTTCGAACTTCCTAAAATCATGAATGAAAGAAAACTTTACAAACCAAGGAATCTAGCAAGATGAAAATCACCAAGCAAGTATTTGTAGCTCTGAGATTCAAACTGAATCAACTACTAACAGCTAGCAAAATTCTCTCTTTTCACACAAGGCAATTCAAGTTAAGGTGGTGGCATCAGTGTTATTCTGAAAAAAAAAATGGTTCATTTTCAGAATATCTTGGAGACCCACATTAAGCTCATGCCATGCCTAACCTGACATGGTTGATTTTTAGAATATACTGGAGTACGTAATGCATCAAACTCCTGCCATGCCTAACCTGACATATTGTCACGAGGGGGAAAATTGCTCCATTTCCTCATTTTCTACTTCAGAACCATTTGTTTCCAAAACTTAATACATATACAACTTGACCTTAACAGGGAAACTGTGAAGGAATTTGGAAATGGTCTTGGGGATTATTTCGCTTGCTACAAGTCTAACTGTTGCTCATTGTCGGGAGAAAGTCAGGAATCAACGGTTTAGGGCAGTTTTAAGGTGTGAAAAGTTTTCGTAACAAATCAAACTGCCAAGTGACCATCCAACTGAAACTACAAGACCTTTGCAGTGAATGTTATGAGGCCTTGAGCCCTCCAGAGCACACAGAATATGGCAGACCATAAATGACTCCCATCAGACTCTCACTTGAATTCTGCCATCACTTAACAAAATATTATGCAGAGTTGCTGAAGAATTCTTCAGAAATTTAAGAGTAGAATTGACTGACCAGGAAGATAGAAGATAGGGAAAAAAATAATTGCATCAAAGCAGCAAGATGACATTGACTCTGGCCCATCAGAGTCAATGCTGGCTCTATGTAGGACAATCCAGTCAGTTCCATTCTGTCACTCTATCCTCATAGCCAAATTTATTTCATTCAAGAATCCATCCAATTTTCTATTGAATCACCGATCAACTCGATATCCATCGCTCTCACAGACAAGTTCCAGGTGATTACCATTCACTGCATAAAAAGTTCTCACCCCCCACTCCCGCCGGCATCGCTTGCCAAAAAACCTTGGGACAGCATGGTGGCACAGTGGTTAGCACTGCTGCCCCACAGCACCAGGGATCCAGGTTTGATTCCCAGCTTGGGTCACTGTCTGCGGGAAGTCTGTATGTTCTCCCCGTGTCTGCGTGGGTTTCCTCCCACAGTCCGAAAGATGTGCTGGTTAGGTGCATTGGCATGCTAAATTCTCCCTCAGTGTACCCGAACGGAGTGTGGTGGCTAGGAGATTTTCACAGCACTTCATTGCAGTGTTAATGTAAGCCTATTTGTGACACTAACAAATAAACTTTAAATCTGTGTCATCTGGTCCTTGTACCACCAGCTAATGGAACAGTTTCTCCTTGTCTATCTTATCAAACCTGTGATTATCTTGTGCATCTCTATCAAATTCCCCTCAGTAAGAAGTCTCACGTCCAACAAGTTTATTTGGTAGCATGAGCTTTTGGAGCGCTGCTCCTTCATCAGGTGAGTGGAGAGTTCGGTTCACAAACAGGGCATATATAGACACAGAATCAATTGCTAGATAATGGTTGGAATGCGAGTGTTTACAGGTAATCAAGTCTTTACAGGTACAGACAATGCCCACCCCAGTCCAATGCCGGCATCTCCACATCAAATCCCTCTCAATTTCCTTTGCTCCAGAAGAAACAGTCCCAGCTTCCCCAAACTAACTTTGCAGCTAAACCCTTTCATTTCCCTGGAACCATTCTGGCAAATCTCTTCTACATCCTCTGAGGTAAGCAAGAAAGCCCATCAATTAATTATTTTTGAAACGTAGGCAAAATCTGCCATCAATTTGCACACAATGTTAAACAAACAAATAAAATAGGTTAAGCAACTCATTCATTCTGTTGGTGCTAATTAAGGGAGGAATGTTGGCCACGACACTACAATAACTCCCTTCTTTTAAGTAGTGCCACAGGATCTTTCGTGACCACTTGAACAGACAGATGCAGTAGCTACATAGCGCCTGCAATTTACCATGGATCATATTAACTACCTGCGACCTCGAGGAAACCAGCAATCTAGGGTTGCTATGAACTGGTAGGTCAGGCTGTAGTTCATTAAATGAGCAAAGGATGTCAACGTAAATAAAGTTTGTCCATTTCAAGATCATATTTTAAATTTCCACTGACAAGTAAGCTCTCATGAATGCCAATTGTTCATTACTTGTATCAATGGATTTTCTAATGTGATTCGCCCAAACTGGTGTATTTGAAAGAAAAGGAGGTCTGACCATGGAATATGAGGCAGGTGTTGAAAGCCTTCCTGCATCTGCAGAGAGATATAACAATACCTCACCCTGGTAGATGCAAGACTGTGGCAAGTCCTCACCCTAAAAGACAACGCGACAGCAGACTGCTATGGCATAACAAAGATCAGAGAGTGCTTAATTTATTATTAGTGTGTGGGCCCTCAGAAGCATTCCAAAGACAGTGCACAGTGCTTTACCTTGGCATGTCTCCTATCAACAGTCAGCAAAGCCTCAATTGCACATTTACCAATGTGCCACATATTTGCAAGTACTGCTGCATCTCTCAGACAAAGTATCAAGGAGTTTCAAAAGCAGTTTATGTCCAGCACAAATCAAGTTTGTGTAATCTGCTGCACAAGTTTGAAAAATATTGAGAGAGAATGTACCACGCCCACAAAACTCACACTGCCAATTAGTCATTGTGAGCCAACTGCAGCCATTTGCAGGCATTCAACTCTTTAAATTTAAGGGTTTTTTTTTGTTTGAAGCACAAGGACATGAACAGGCACCTTTTAAATGTTTTATTAAAAAATTACTAAGAAACTGACAACTGTCCATATTCCTCTCTGCAACGAGTCTCCTCTTCCCAATTGCAATTTGGTATCACTGACAAATTTAGATAACACTTTTATTTTCCGCTCCTCCAAGGAAGCATGTACCCAAAATGAATTTCTTACGGCAAACACAATTTACGTGGTTTCAAGTTGATACTGCCTTTAACAGTTACATCTATATTCTCTTTGCAATCCATTTCAAAAGCTTTCTTGCTAATCTTTGTTTTTCTACTTCGTCAAGTAATGCCCTGAAATATACACCATGTTCTTTCTGTATACTAATAACAGAAAGGGTTGCAATGTCATTTATTTTCAATGAAATACACACCTTCCCATTGCAATAGCTAGACAAGTTATAGCCGAGGATGTGATTTAACCAATGCTGTTGTTTCATCCAATCTGAGGATAATTTCTCTCAGAAATTACCATGCTACGATAAAATAAGTTTCCGTCTCAACTAATTCCTATTCATCTGGCACATAACATTTGACTAGCAAAATAAACATGTTTTTGCATCAGTGAAGTTAGTTACCAAACTGAATGTGAAACGACAAGAGATGATCGCACAGTGCATGATAAAATGCAACTGATAATAGCATTAACTAAACATCTGTCGAAGCTGAGTTTCTACAATTCAACATAATCCTTTAGAAATACTGACTTTTTAGAAGTTCTGCATTCACAACTGACAACAGTTTAAATAAACCTCAAACTCAGTTTATTCCATTGTTTAAAGCAAAGAACTAAACAAATCTATTTTAAGTTTCATGCTCAATAAATGACAACTTTAGAACTAAAATTAACTTTTGTTGCAACAATCATTTGTTGCACAGCGGAGTCAGTTAAAGTTAAAGTTTATTTATTAGTCACAAGTAATTAAGTTACTGTGAAAATCCCCTAGTCACCACATTCCGGCACCTGTTCGGGCATACTGAGGAAGAATTTAGCATGGCCAATTCACCTAACCTGCACATCTTTTGGACTGTGGGAGGAAACCGGAGCACCTGGACGAAGCCCACGCAGACACAGGGAGAACGTGCAAATTCCACACAGACAGTGGCCCAAGCCAGGAATTGAAACAGAGTCCCTGGCACTGTGAGACAGCAGTGCTAACCACTGTGCCACCATGCCACCTGCGTCTTGTTTATTCTAAGGGTTACGAATTCAAGTGCAATTTTTAATCTTTTTCATTAGGAAACTTGCATCCAGCACTTATAGTACTTTCTCTCATCTCAAATATACATGCCCATTTATTGATGCAGTTCCATTTAACCCAATATCGAATCAAACTTAAAATTGGATTGGAACTGTGCTCCAAATGACACTAAGCCCCCATGTCTTGTTTTGCACTGTAAACTATATTTTTTACTCAGTTATAACTTTTAAAATTGAAATTGTTTGAACGTAAACACTGCATAAAACGCAAAAATAATCTTAGGAATAGTGTTGCTAAGTTGATAGAAAAGCAATATTCAAAGCTATTTATAATAACCAGAATTGTACTAGCCTAGGGGACAAATGCACCATATCAGCTATTTCCGAAGGGATTAGTAAATGAAGCTAAACTAGAGTTTCTCCTTATATTCCATTGTTAATAACCACCTTGGATTGTTTATGGAAAACAGAAGTTTGCCACTGGATGTTAAGGGTTGGGATGCACTGACAAAGCAGTGCTACTTAGTAAGTCAATAACCTCTTGGTTGATTCAAGAAAAAAAAGTGATAACAACAAAACCCGAAATACAACACATCTCCGTTGATAATCCCCATGACCAGATACTAAATTTCAGAAAAGTTATAAAATAGATGAAAGACCATACATTGTTTGTACTTATGAAAGGTACTTGGGTAAGGATGACAATATTTTGTAGTAGGACCATGAACTCAAAAATTCATTTACATGAATTTCTATAAATTTTCAATTAACTTCACAAATACACATTCTAAACTGTTACAACAGTGGCTGCTTTTGAACGCAACAGAGTGCCTTCAAATCTTTTTATTCAATTCAATACAACACCTGCAACAACAAAAATACTAAGAAAAATTGAGTATTTAAAATATTAACCAAGATTTCTACAAAATTGGAGTCAGTAGTACTTTTGGGATTTTAGCTATCAGGACATGCACCGGACTGTTGTCACAGCACAACATTAGCAAAGTTGGGGGAAAAAAGTTAAAGTTTTAATTTTTTTTGTACACTAAATCAGCAACTGTGACAACTGTTCAGGAAGCACAATATAAACACATTTGTTCCACTATGGTTAATAAATATAAAGAAAAATAAAATACAATGGCATTTCTGTATGAAATTATACGAAAACAAAGTATTCATTTACAAATACGTTCCATTTAAAGTCTTCAAATATGGTTTTCAAAACAGCTGTGAACTTTCAATCACCAACTAGGTTCTACCAAAACTGTGGTTTGCTATACATTTTTCAACATACAAAAGTAATCATTAAAAAAAAACTTTTATTTGCCAACTTCAAGGAGCAGCACGCCCTGGGTCAAGGCTGGTTAGAGACAGAATGGCTAGTTATTATTCTACTGCTAACAAACGGCCAAGTGCAGCTACACACATGAAAACAATAACGGAAGATCAGAAGTTATTTTGTTCAGGTAGCACCAGCACTGTTGATTTGGTTGGAAAGTGGGAATTGCAGCTGCACATTTCTAATCAACTGGGAGAAGTATGAAAGTTCTTCCTTGGAGAACTGTGAAGACTAGACCAAGGATGTGTTTTAATAATCATATTAACTCATAAAAGAACACAGTAAGAAGGGAGGAGAGCAAGTAATAATTTAATGTTATAAAACATAAAACATGTAACGTACTGCTCCTTTAACAGGTTCCATTTTTAAAATTACAATCCTTTTTGCACAAAATTCGAATTCAGAGGACAAAAGCTATGCAACATGGCAGTGTAGAGTAGTCCCCAGCAAAAAGCTATAGTTACATGCTTCAAGTCCCAAAACAATCAGACAGTCAAATCTACCAACCACATGTATAACATACTCATATCAGTTTTCTGGATGGTTGATACAATGCCTTCTGGAGCAGAAAAGGCTAACATGGTCAGTCTCATCTTGCATGTAGAAAGTTACTCCTGGAAGTTGCGCATAGAGCATCACTTGCTGTCTGAGTCACCTGAAATGCTCCTTGCAGCTCATCCCCTCAGAGATAACCTGATACTGAAGCAGGCTTAAAGCATTATGAGGCAGGAACAATTCTCAGAGAGTCCTTGACACTTGTGCGCGAGATTGGGATTTCAACTTTCACTACCAGCAGAAACCTGATGGTAGCAGATGGGCCACCGGTTTGTACGCACTGCTGGTTTTTTCCTTTGCACTGACTTCAACAGAAAGGAGATCAGGTGAGGTGATCCTCAACTGGTAGCTTTCTACCCAAGGGTGGAAGTTAAAATCTATTCCATTGTGTCAAAAATCTTGCGATAAAAAACAGCTCAACATCAGACTGGCTATCTGCTATCAGGAGCTTTGAAGGACCACCAACTTCAAACGCTTTGACAAATCATTCCAGCTCTTTCAACACTAAGGGTGCCATTTTTTGCACAAACGGTTCTCAGGGTACAGCAAATCTAAATAATAGGAAATTGCAAAAAAAGGGAGTGGGGGAGGTGGTGGTTACAAATGTAACTAAAAATGTATTGTAAAATATATATTATACTCATTACCTGAAAATTCACCTTAAGTGACAAATGAATGGGATTGCTACCCTTTTTAAAAATGAACTGAAATAAAGTAAAGCCATTCTGTCACACAAGTTCTAGTATGCTTACAGAAAATGTTTACAGAAAAATAAAGTCACTTTCAAGTATATAAAAAAACGAGAGAAACGGAGGTTGTTTTTCTAAATAATTGAACAAAGGTTATATGACAATCATCACCCAGCGCAAAATATGAGTGACCTAGTATATTTTTGGGAAGCTTTAATGTCTTGATCATATCGTATCGCAATATTAAGTATCGCAATACAAATATGGCATCTGGTGACTTCGTGTTGGGTTTCCATTCAACTACAGTTCAATTTTACCCAATTTTGTTTTTTATTATGTTTGAACTGGAAAAGTATAGTTTAAAGCAATCTGTCACACTATGAAGTGACAGTAAAGAAAGTCATGTTCATTAATATAGTCATATCTCACAGAGACTAATGACTGGCCCTATTCCGATTGCTATGAATCAATGCAAAGTCTCTATTCCTTCACAAACTTATATACACAATTGGACTGTCACATTAAAGTGTGCACTTGGATAGAGTCCAGTTCAAATATAATTTAATGGAAGCTCCAGTACATACCACACAGAGTTTACAGATGGGTCATTGCTGTTTACATGCAGAGAGTTTCCGAATTTTGCTGCTACTGGTGGAAGCTTTGCGGGATGGATTGGAAGAAGAGCTTGACCTCCGTTCATTTTTGACCTTGCTGTTAAACTGTCCTGCCTCTGTGCCATTCATGCACACTGTTTTGTGGCTGCCTTTGCTCCTGTTTTGGCCGTTTTGCTCAATTTCTTCTTCAGGCACCTGCACCTGTCCTGTGGAAATAATAGATTTTTTTTTGAGAACGGAGAAGCAATTCTGAGTGGCTTTTTTTTTTCTGTGGGCAGAAAATACCCGCCCCCACTAAAAAAAAATAAAATCACTAATAAAAGGATCATCCTACAGGTACAGCATATGGGACCAAGGACGTCGAAAAGCCACACAGTCCAGGTAAGCAGCCCGGGATGGATGGGCATTTGAAAGCTTGCTCAATTAGGCAAAATACTAAACTTAGCTATGAACTAACTAGGTAGTTAAACTATAGCTTTTTAAAAACTGTAGTCAAACTGTGCGTTTACTAAAATAAAAGGTAATCCGCACAATTCTATGTTAAAAGACATTTTTAATTAGGCTGCATCTCTCAGATGGTTAGCTATCGACTATATCTACAGCTTTATTGCGTATCAGCATTTCAACAACTATGGGTAGCTTTTCTAAACAAATATTTGTACAGCGGCATGACACAGTTGCTAACCAATACCCTCCCATTTAGAAAATTGATCTTTTGAAAAGTTATTTTCCTTCATACATTCATTCTTACAAGTAAAAGCCATCAAGCTAAAACAAAGTCAGCAGATTTACTTACAGTTAAGATATACACAGAGGCTACAAGACATGGCAGTAGACCAGGAAGTAGATTTTCAAAATGGACCCAGGTGTAAAACTGGAACTGTGGATCTCAAACCCTTCATAAAAACCACAGAATTATAATTTCCAGCAAAATTAATGGAAATCAGAATTGAGTAGTTTCTGTGACAAACAGTGGGATCAACAATGTCAGATCTCCATTTGGGCAACAAGTTAAAAACCTACCCCTTAAAAGGTCATAAAGCAGAAGAAATACCAGTTTTCAAAACTTATTTCTTGCGCAGTTTGGCAATCTACGTGATGTTCAAAATGTTATCCAAGTTTATATATAGGTTCCAGCTGTGATGATTCCATGTCAGCCTAAGTTTGGATTTCATGAAAGTGCTTGGAACGGAGCTATCAACCAAGATCAAACGCACAGTGGAGTGCAATAATACACAAGATTATTTACTTCATGTGGGGAACACTGGCAAAGCCATATTTATTTTACTCATCTCAGAGTGCCTCAAGATGATTAAAATGGACATTCTTCAACTGCTTCAGTCCTTGCAGTAATACTGCTTCCACAGGTTATTCACACACAGTCTATTGACATAGGATCTTAACATACTGAAGAAATTGCCCTTGTCAGCAAGCACTCTGCCATGAATTAATCTTGAAGTCAGACACCAGCACTCACAAAGCAGGCTAAGCAGTTCTCAAATGTCAATGGATCTAGCCAGTTTTTTTTTTTTAAAGTGAAAACATTTCTGAAATAAATGATACAGATAGATGGAAGTACCTTTCAATTGTATTTATTTTAATCTATGGTTGTATAAAGAACAAAATATAATATTTATTGTACTAGTCACAGCATGTATGAAGACCAGCTTTGTGACAATATACTTGCATGACTTATTTTTCAGTGGTTTGGGATCCATATTGTTAAACACATTACCATATGGGTGATTTTAATGGCCATTTGCCTTGCAGAAACTGGGCAGGTGGGTAGTTAAAAATTGGTCAGAAAACTGAATTCTTACAGAGCTCGTCAGGATAGCTGTTAAGGGGCTGTTTACCATAGAATCATAGAAACCCTACTGTGCAGAAGGAGGCCATTCGGCCCATCGAGTCTGCACCGACCACAATCCCACCCAGGCCCTACCCCCACATATTTACCTGCTAATCCTTCTAACCTACGCATCTCAGGACTCTAAGGGGCAATTTTTTTTTAACCTCGGCCAATCAACCTAACCCGCACATCTTTGGACTGTGGGAGGAAACCGGAGCACCCGGAGGAAACCCACGCAGACACGAGGAGAATGTGCAAACTCCACACAGACAGTGACCCGAGCCGGGAATCGAACCCGGGACCCTGGAGCTGTGAAGCAGCAGTGCTAACCACTGTGCTACCGTGCCGCCCTGGCTGATGAGTCCAAAATTAGGGACAACGATAAGGGGTCAGCAATTTCAGAGAGATGAGGAGAAATTTCTTCAAGAGCGTTGTGAACCTTTGGAATTCTCTACCCGAGTGCTGTGGAAACTTAGTTACTCAATATATTCAAGATTCCTGAGCACTAAGAGAATCAATGGATATGTGGACAAGGCAGGAAAGTGGAGTTTGACCAGGATCTTACTGAATGGCAAAGCAGGCTGGAGGGACAAAGGCCTCGCCTGGTTCTGATTTCTTAAATTTTTATCAGCTGTTGATCCACACGGAATCCTGGAATATTACCTGCTATAGAGTGCATGCTGCTTCGGTCTTATCAAATGAAGGATATATATTTGCCAAGAAGGGAGTGCAACAGAGGTTCACCAGACTTGTCCCCGAGATGGTGGGACAATCCTGTAAGGGGGGACTGAGGAAAGTGAGCATGAACGATCTAGAGCTTAAAAGAATGAGGCGATTTCATTGAAACTTATAAAATTCTTAGAGGGCGTGAGAGAGTGGATGTATATAGGAAGTTTCCCCTGGCTGGTGAGTCTGGAACCAGAGGGCACAGTCAGAGAATCAGAGGCAGGCCATTTATGCCTGTAATGAGGAGAAATTTCTTCACTCATGGGGTGGTGAACTTTTGGAACTTTCTACGCCAGAGGACCACGGAAGCTCAATCATGATTACATTCAAGACTGAAATTGATAAATTTCTGGAAACCAATGAAATCAAGGAATTTGGGGATAGCGCAGGAAAGTGGCATTGAGGTAGATGATCAATCAGCCCTGATCTAACTGAACAGCGGAGCTGGCTGGGCCAAATGGCTTACTTCTGTTCCCATGTTCCTAAACCAAAGTCTTTAATTTTATCTTGGGCTAGTAAGCAGGCAACAATCACATCTACCTGAAGACAGTGATGGCCTTTGTTAAATATTGAGTATGATGATGCAATTGGGCCCTAATTATAAGTTTAACTCTGCCGACTGGAAAATTCGTTGTGGCTTTCCAATCAGGTGATGACAGCAGCAAGAGGATTTAAGCGAAAAGAAGATTAAGTCAGGTACATCTTTTTTGAGCCTTTCCTTGTGCCCCTCAAGATCCTGCTACAACCCTCTCCCCATGACTAGAATTAAGGCTTGCATTCTCGCCCGAAGCAAAAACTACATTCAAACAATTTTCAAGCATATACTTTAGTTGAATGAAAACTACTGCAAAAAGTGGTTTGTGATTTCAGCAAGCTACAGCCTTTCCATATTGATGATAACCTTCAACACTCATCACAAAGAATCCATGACTCATTCACTCTGGTAAAATGAAATACAATTTCAATATTTACTTCAGGGAAATGAAGTGTAAATCCTAATATGCACACGGGCGAATGTGTTAGTTCATAAAAAGACATGAGTTTATGATGACGCATTGTTAGTCATCCAGTTGCTCCCTAGCAAGTGTTACTTGTTTTTTTTCCAGATTAAAAACTGGTGCAGATTATGGGGTTAGAAAATTACTTATTTTTTAACATTCTATTTACTAAGTAACACTAAGCTTTATTTTGTACACCCAACTTACGAGTATTTCAAAATAACAAGAGAATTCTGCAAATCATTAGGAAATGGTAAATAAAATTGTTAATTTCCTTGTTCCAATTCCGATCTGAACAATAGAAAACTTAATGAACACTACTGCGATTAGTTCAAGCACTGAGACCGCACATAAGATCCCATATTGTCAACGCAAGTCTTGATGAGATCATTTATATTGCAAACTATTATAACTCAAATTGTGGGCCTCTAAACAGCTATGCAATATTTATGGTGCAAAGCAAAGAATGTTCAGATCGTACAATGATTAATGGGTCATTTTCCAGTATCACTTAACTTCCAGCTTTGCAATGCAATACAGAGGATTTTTGTTGGAAGAATAGCTGTACCCAGTGCCTGAAATTTGATAACTGCTTCAATCTTTACTATCCGAGAAACAAATTTGGTTTGTTTTTAAATGTTACGTACCAGGTACAGCAAGTTACAGGCTATGCTCTTTCTGGGTGGAGTTTTATGCCCCTTGAAAGATTTCAGGGACCAGGACCCAGAGGTGCATCTTGTGGCACCATTTTACAGGAGGTAGCCAACCAACAAGCCACCTCCCAGTTTGCCATCCAATTGAGGGTGGCGGGCAAGTGCCCGAGGCACATTGGTGCATCTCAGCAGGCTGAACAGAAAGACACGACTACATCCATGACACATGAAAGTTGGCTGGGGCCCTCTAAAGGATGTCGGTCAAGGGCATCACAGTCCATGGGAGGCCATCTTGACCTCTGATGTGCATTCTGGGAAGTCCTAGACATAGCATTTGGCCACGCAAGATTAAGGTGATTTAGGAGCACCGAGGGGCACGGGTGAAGGCAGACACCATAGTTAGGGATAGGGTAATTGTCACTGCAAATAATCAACATTAAAGAAAATTGCACCTTAAACCCGCAACTCTCTGTCCCACTTTCCACAGTGAGTTTATCTCCCTACCTGTACACAGAATCTCCTACCGGCCCCTCTGAGCAATCCCACTGAGAGCCATGGAGACCCATTGTGACAGACATCCTGGAATGACAGCCTCATCACTTACTGAACCCTCAGCCTCTCCCAACCCCTGCACATCTTTAGCATGGCCATGCACCACTCAATGAGAGATCAGGAGGCAACAAGGCCCTTAATGTAGGGTCTCCACTTCGGTCGCAGGCCTCCAAGCCATGTCATCAGCCATGACATCAGCGTGTAGCCCTTGCCCCTTCACGACCCATCTCGGTAGCTTTCAAAATGGGGTGGTTTCAAAGATCCCGGGGATATCCGAATGCCCCAGGATGCTGTCATTCTATCATACTCAATGCACCTGGGCAGTCAATGCACGAACTGTGACTTATTGGCCAACAGGAAGACTGTTGCTCCTCCCCTCCCTCAAGATGTCTGTCCTACCTTCTCTCTTGAGTGATATACAGCCAGCTTGAACTGGCATGTTTCAGTTGTGAGAGTCCCTCCCAGCAAGATACGGACCCGGGGGCACTGGAAGCAACAGATTGGGCTGAGCTCTGGCGTGCATGTAGACAATACGGGTGGCCTTGAGAAGGGCCTCATTGAAGACCGCGTGCAGTATGATTTCTGGGTGTCGTCACCTGGACATTTGGTGCAAACTAGCCTCAAGGAATGGCATGCAGTTCAGACAAAACAAAGAACCTCCTAACTTCCATGCGATTACACATTACATGTGCTCATTGTAGGAAGCACTTCAAATTTTATGCAGTGTGAAGAGCTGTGTCAATATCTGACAAGCTCCCTTGATGGAAGAGACACCTGCCATACCTGATGCTTGTCACTGTTAGTGGGGTCTGGGATGGAACATCAAAACCAAATCATAGGGGGCTTCCATGCAGACAGAGAGCAGAGTAGCCAGATCCTCGTTAGTGGGTTTTGTAATTGGCAGCATATTGGGGGGGTTGCTGCATGTAATTTTCCCAGATTAGCACAATCTGTGGCAGGCGCAATGCAGCCAGAAAATCGTGGCCCATATTTTTAACACTCTGTGGGTACGGAAGTTTCTCCTGAATTCTCTATCGAATCTTTTAATAATCTTGAGGAGCCTCGTCAGATATCTCATCCTGTTCAGATTTTCCTAGCAGGTTACATCCTTGTGAATCATTTTTGCACTTTCTGCAGTGCCTCCATGTCCTTTTCTCATAACCTGAGGACCTTATCGAAAATTAAAAATCGCTGTTTGCTCACCTTTCTCTCTCAAACCTAACATCGATTATAATCACGTTATGGTCACAATTAAGATTGATAACAAGAAAACAAAACAGTGTGGCCGAGAATTAGGTTTTACATACAGTCAAGTAGTCAGTGCAAGGAGATTAACTAACCAAACGTGGCATGATTTTTTTTTGAAATAAAGAGAACTGTGCACCTAGGTGATTTTCTTCTGAAGGATAACAATAATTCCTATTAGCAAATTGGAAGGATCCATTTGCACAACAGCTTCAATTAAAGAATTCATGTACATTTGCATCTGGTAATCATTTATTACTATGACATTCTAAATAACTCAATAGTAATTATCAACCAGTGAATTGGCTATCATGAGTGAATTACACATTGAGAAATATGGGATAGCAAAATAACTGCAACTAGAGGAGAACTACTGAACTGACAGGAGCAACTAGAAAGAAAGGGAAAGATTTGCACTTGTATGGTGCTTTTCACAACTACCAGATGCCTCAAAGTGTTTTACAGCCAATGCAGTACCTAAAGTGGAGTCACTCTTGTGTAGGAAACAAGGCAGCCAACTTGCACACAGCAAACTCATGCGAACAGCAACATGACAATGATAAGACCTGTTCCAGCTCTGGTAGCTCAGAGGCCTGCCTTCTCATCTTACCCACGCTTGCAAAGTATTGCCCTCAAGCTATATATAACCATTTGTCGCTCTCAAGAGTTGCCCATGGTACTTTGTGGACGATAGCTAATTACTTACTTATTTAAATCTATTTTTCATGACAATGACCAAAGCATATAGGCCGGGGCACAGGGGATAACTTCCCTGTTGCTCCTTCTTAGGTGAGGATGGAGCAACACTCGGAAAGCTTGTGCTACCAAATAAACCTGTTGGACTTTAACCCGGTGTTGTGAGACTTCTTACTCTTCTTCAAAATAGCATCATGGGATCTTTCACATCCACCCAAGCAGACAGATGGTTTAAAATTTCTATCAAAATACAGCACTTACAACAGTTCAGTACTGCACTGGAATGGTCAGCCTTGAGTTTTGTGCTCGTCTTGGAGTGGGAATTAAATTGGGAATCTTGTGATTCAGAGGTGAGTGTGCTACCAACTGAGCCATGGCTGACACTTACCAAGAGAGAAACATTTTTTACAGAAACAGACATTGTTCCGTTTTCTTTGAAGTAAACCATGCACTTAAGGCAATTGAATATGTAGCTAGTAATAAAATCAATAATATAGTAGTTGTGTTTTATTGTCCACATATGCCAAAAGAGTCATAATTAGTACTTAAAACTATCTACTTAATTATAGATTAAAATTCAAGCCGCCTAAGAAAGCATTAATATACGCCTTCTATTTAAAAACAGCAGTTCAATTTCTACTAATGATGCACAACAGAACTAAAATATTTGGATAAAGTGCGTACATCATAATATTTCAGCACCACACCTTCAAAACAGAATAATTATGTCAAATGAAATATCATCTCCAACTCTCACCTTAAAAAGTAGGGCTTCTTTTTTATAACCGGTTGCAATCATGATAAGAGGTACAAACCAGTATCATTACTAACCATAGACCTATATCCACCATGGTTCCTCCAAACTGTGCTTATATTTCCCCACAAATCTCTCCATTATGGTAAAAAAAATCACATTTTAAGATATTGTTTTAAAGCTTGTTCATGATATTTCAGTTTCTGCCATAATCCCATCTGTTTGTCAGAATAATTTACTTGGCATTCTAGAAAATTTAACTTAAAGTGAAGGTTAGTCAGGGCATTTCACAACATGGTTTGCTGCCTATGATTGGCTGCTTCTCCTGTTTGATGACATCACTGTTGCTTGATGCTTGGAAAACTCCTCAACTTGGTGCCAGATTCAAGTTGCCATCGGGAAAGGAGGAATTCACACCACAGAGATCGCTAGATGTCAATGGGAACCCTTCTCCAAAGGTCAATGATGAGTACTACTATTTTGACTGCAAAACACAGGCAATTATAGACAACTTCAGTTACACTATTCCTCATTATTTTAATCAATTTATTCCCCAAAGCCTTGAATAAAGCAGACAGCTGAATAGCAAAAATTACTGGGAATGCCTGCAAAGGAACTTTTTATCTTGCCACTATTTAATACTTCATAAGATCAGAAGGAAGTTATTTAGTCACTTGAGCCTACTCTGCCATTCAAACAGATCACTGTTGATCTGTACATCAACTCCCATTGATCCATGTCTCTAACGTAACAAAAAACAGTCTCATTTTAAAAATTTCAATCAAACATCCACAGCCTTTAGGGGAAATCGGGATCCCAGATTTCACAGGAAGACTGAAAAACTAAAATCAGTGCATCTACAATTTCCACTCTCACTTCCCTCAGTATCCATGGATACATCTCATCTGATCCTTGCGTCTTGGCCACTTTAGGTACAAGCTGCCTACCAATATCTTTCCTTATCAATTGTAAATCCTTCTAGTGTTGAATTACCTCCTCTTTCATTATGGCTCTTCTTCCCTGATAAAGGCAGAGGAGATTTACCAGGATGTTGCCTGGGACGGAACATTTAAGTTATAAAGAGAGGTTGGATAGACTTGGGTTGTTTTCTCTGGAGCAGAGAAGATTGAGGGATGACCTGATTGAGGTGTTGAAGATCATGAGGGGCTTGGACAGGGTGGATAGGAAGCAACTGTTCCCTTTAGTTGAAAAATCAGTTATGAGGGGACACAAGTTAAAAGTGAGGGTTGGGAGGTTTAGGGGGGAATTTGAGGAAAACCTTTTTACCCAAAGGGTGGTGACGGTCTGGAATGCACTGCCTGGGAGGGTGGTGGAGGCAGGATGCTGCATATCCTTTAAAAAGTACCAGGATGAGTACTTGCCACGTCATAACATTCAAGGCTATGGGCTGGCAAGTGGGATTAGGTGGACAGATCAAGACCTTTCATGCGTTGGTGCAGACTTGATGGGCAGAAGGGCCTCTTCTGCACTGTAGTATTCTGTGATTTCCACCATTCTGTGAGTGAATACCTGCTTCCTGATTTCACTGTTTACTTGTCACAATGCTCTCAAGATGCATACTCCACTCCACGAACATTGTAGCTTTGTTTGGCTTCAGAGAAATGTTTATTCTTTCCCCCACACAATTCCCCTTCATTAGGATTCAAGGTGAATATCTTTCAAAGCCAAGGCTGCTTCAAAACTAGGCGATAAAATCGCAACACCCACCCCTGCAACTGACTCACTCATCATCAACCCCCATGTTATGGCAAATGCAGTGAATGCAGTACGTATCCATCATTTTCTATAAACATTTATTGGAAACTACTTTTCCTTTAATATACTGAATGTGTCCTGCATTAATAAATACAAAATAGCCCAAACTCCTATCAGCTCTGTGAAAAACCATTAGAAAATTATTCTACTAATGTAGTCCAAGCACAAAATGAAAGATGAAACAGCTTCAAATTTCACTTATTTTAACAGGTCTCAAAATTGTCACCTAATAGCTTGGTTTATATTAGCTACAAGTTCAATCAATTAATAATTTCAGAGGTCCATGGCATTTCATATTATTTTCAATACTAGATGCAAAATGAGAGCAGCAATGAATGTAAAATTCAGTGCCAGATGGTACTGAATTTCTACTCATTAATATCTGCTAAAAATCAAAAAACTGAGGAAAAGCCTGGGACAGGCTTGCAGAGAATGAGGTACACACCAGTTTTTGTTTTCACATGTCATGGGCTTTCTACGCCTTCAAAAGAGGAGAAGCAACAGGGGGCGGGAAGAAGCAAAATGCTGCAGATGCTGGAAATCTGAAATAAAAGCAGAAAGTGCTGGGACAAACTCAGCAGGTCTGGCTGAATCTGGAGAGAGAAACAAAGGTAATGTTTCGAGTCCTTATGACTTCTTCAGAGCTGAAGAGAGGTAGAAATGTTTGGATTTTATACTGTTGAAGAGGGAGTGGTGCAAAATAGGTGGTGAGCGATAGGTGGGAGCGAAGGAGAGATTTGACAAAGATATCATGGGGCGGCACGGTAGCACAGTGGTTAGCACTGCTGCTTCACAGCTCCAGGGACCTGGGTTCGATTCCCGGCTTGGGTCACTGTCTGTGTGGAGTTTGCACATTCTCCCCGTGACTGCATGGGTTTCCTCCGGGTGCTCCGGTTTCCTCCCACAGTCCAAAGATGTGCGGGTTAGGTTGATTGGCCATGCTAAAATTGCCCCTTAGTGTCCCAAGATGCGTAGGTTGGAGGGATTAGTGGGTAAAATATGTAGGGATATGGGGGGTAGGGCCTGGGTGGGATTGTGGTCGGTGCAGACTCGATGGGCCGAATGGCCTCTTTCTGTACTGTAGGGTTTCTATGATTTCTATGATTCTATGATCATGGGCACAGACAAAAGGAGTGTTAATGGTAGTCAGCTTGAAAAGGTACACACACAACTCTGTTTCTCTCGACCAATGCTGCCAGAATTTTTCCAACATTCAATGAATAAATATCTTTTTTTCAATGTTTCAGGGGAATGTTTAAAAATTCAGCTTTATTCTACAGGTATGTCTGGAAGGAATGCAATTCAGATGCTGGGAGATCAGGATAACTATTCATTTTAGCCTCCAAGTGGTTTTCTTGAGTTAATGGACTTTTGTTTACTTAAATTCCCCTGGGATTTCAGATTTAGAGTGATTGATAGGGTCAAGTGATATGATTTATGCACAGAGCTGGGTCTGTAGCAGAAATAAAAAGCGTTTGCAGGTTAGAGCTGGAATTCTAGCTGGGAATTGTTTAAAGACAGAGGCTTCTGCAAGTTGCTCTGAAACTCATTTTCTCTCTGAAAGCTTCAACAATGTCTACACATTACAGCAATTATGTTCATAGTTGCTAACTGTATTTAAAGTGACATTTAAATCTGTAAGAGGACTGTTGCTTATTTGGAACTGAAATAGTGATGAGTTAGAAATTAAAGTTGTGTTTTTTTTTTCATTTTATACACATTATTCAACTGTTAATAGTTATTTTGCTTCATTTCCTAAAGTTATATTTAAACTGTGTTATTAAAGTTTGTTTCACAACAAAAGATCCCTAATTTGTCAGTGAAATTACTACTGGAGTGAAACATCCTGGGGGCGATTCTCTCTCAAAAAAATTGTGTCGAGTTCATGTGAAAACTGGAGTGAATCACACTTTTCTTTCAGCAGGAGTTTAAAAATGAATTTCCCACACACTGTGCATTGCTGAATGCACTAGCATAAATCAGGGGGCAGGGCCTATCCCCACTAAAGAAGTCGGTAGCATAGTGCTGAGCGGGTCACTGCACAAACGTAGTGGCCCGTCTGCCGGCTTCCGGATTGCTGGCCAGCACGATTGCTGGCCAGCCCCGCGACCCCTCATCGCCAGTCTTCCAAGGTCCCCCACTGCCCGATTGTTGGCCTCCCAAACATGCCTGGGCCTAGCCCTTGCCCCCTGCCTGCCCTCCACACCTCCGAGCCCACCTCAACCTCCCGCTCCGCCCCCCCACCCCCCCCCCCCCCTCCATCCCAGCAGCACCCACCCCGATGGCCAGCCTTGATCACTGGCCTCCCTTCCTCCCCCCTCCGATCCTGATTGCAGAGTGGCAACAGAAGCCCCCACCCTTCCGATCGTCCCCAAAGGGCCCTGTCCCCTTGGCACTGCCTTATGCCCAGTGGGCAATGCCAAGGTGCCCCCTAGGCATTGGCACTTTGCCCCATGGGCAGTGGGGGCCCAGGCTGGCACTGCCAAGGTGCCAAAGCCCAGGAGGCACCAACCTCACCCAGCGCCCAACCCTCTGGACTGAAACCAATGTCCTAGGGGGAAGCGTTTGCTAGTGCTATTGGAAAGGATTTAAGCTAATCTGGCAGGAGGGTGGGAACCGATGCAGGAAGTCTGAGGGTAGTAAAGTGGGGACAGAAACAAAAGTCAGTGAGGGGAAAAAGTGGAAGGCAGAGAAACCAAAGACAAAAGTCAAAAAGGGCTACAGTGGAGACTGTGGAGAATTCAGTGAATGGGCCCAGTAAGGCCAAGAGAAATAAAACACAGGGAGAGTGTACAAAACACGACAGGCCACATGGTCTGAGGTGTGTTTGCTTTAATGCAAGGAGTATGACAGGTAAGGTGGATTAACTTAAAGCTTGGATTACTACATGGACCCATGATGTTCCGGCAATTACGAAGATTTGGATGGAATAAGGGCAATTTAGCATTCCAGGACTTAGATGCTTCAGGAAAGATAGAGAGGGTGACAAGAGAGGTGGGGGTGTTGCTTTACTAATTAGGGAGAATGTCACAGCTATACAGAGGGAGGACGCCTTGGTGGGATCATATAGTGAGGCCATATGGGTCGAACTCAGGAACAGGAGCAGTGCAATTACACTGTTGGGATTGTACTACAGACCTCCCAAGTGTGAAGTGGAGGAACTGATATGTCAGCAGATTATGGGAAGATGTCAAAATAACAGGGATGTTTTGATGGGTGATCTCAGCACACTGTCAATAGTTTGTAACATTGCATATTTTTAAACCGGGAGAATAATTATTTAACCTTAGAGCAATGTATTCTATGAATCAACAAAACCACTATGGCTAATTGCCACAACATCATAATTCCATGTAGTAATCCCAGCTTTAAGTTCATCCGCCTTACCTGTCATATTCCTTGCGTTAAAGCAAACACACCTCAGACTGTCTGTCCTGTCGTGTTTTGTACACTCTCCGTGTTTTATTACTCTTAGCCTTACTGGACCCATTCACTGAGTTCTCCACAGTCTCTGTACTCTCTGACCTACTGCTGTGGATCCCACCCCCTCCTGCTATTGTTTAAATCCACCCAAACTGCATGATCAAATCTCCCAACTAGAATGTGTGTGTTATTTTTAAGAAGGTTGTTTTTTAAGAAGTGTGTGCTTTGCTTTTCTACGTGGGAGAAATCAACACTGTGCTCCTCTATTGATGCTGAATTTCACTCAAAATTTAGGTCAACCTCGGTACTAACTGGATGGATGTGGTCCACCTCAGATCATCTGTGGTTATGATACTAAAGGTTACTTCTGATACTAAAGAACACATTATTTCATTATAAAAGTCAACCAATATTGTCCCTAAAAGTTAAAACAAAATTACAAGCTCAATGCCCCACACTAGTGCCCCTTAATTCACTGAGTGGAAAGTGTTATTTGTACATTCATAAATTATTTCTAAGATTATTAGACCCTGGTAATCTGGTTCAAATAAAATAATTCATGGTAAAGTAAGTGTGAATCAATACTATATTTTATTAAAATACTTGAATATTATTTACAAGTCTGAATAGCAATTTACCTTATTTGCATTAGGCTGAAAGTATGTATGTTACACTCTCAAAAACATCAGTTTAAATGTAGAAATGATATACATTTCTCAGAGAGGACAAAAATAACTACCAAGCTGCCCACTTTAAGCAAAAGAACATGCTGCTAGAATAGTCAGGAAATTAGAACTTGTTGGATATAATATACACTGGCAAATCAGAACTTTATTTTTGTACTTTGTTCATTATAAAAGGATTAAAGGCCACCCACTACGAGAATATTTGAGCAAAAGGGCAACCGGGGTGACAACGGGCAGGTTTCCCACTTGCTGCCTGGGTGTAAAACTGGTGTTGTGATCAGCCATGTGACAGAAAGTGTCCAATTTTCATTTCCATTGAGAAAAGACGACAGTTTCTCCAGCCAGAAGACTATTTACAATGTCAGTTTTAAACCTGAACACAGCGACTTCAAACAACTACCCCTTTAGTTGACATTCCAATCAAATCAGAAGTCATACTTACTCGCCCCTTAGGGGGAAAGCTTTCCTACACTTGATTGGACTGCATGTGCATATTTCTGTTGAAGGGATGGTTTTGTTTCTTGATGACTAATGGATTTAAGAGACAATCCTGAGTGATACAGGTCAGGAAGGTCCAGCTTCAGTCCCCAGTCAATGTTTACCTCAGGCAGAGTTATAGCAAGGCAATTGGCCTATCAGTCCAAAGAATAGGGACAAGGAAAAAGAAAAGGAAAAGGGTTGCCTGTCCCTGATATCTATCCAGAAACACCAACTGGAAGTGAAGGTTTGTGAAGTGAAGGTAATGTGAATGTTCATCAAGAATTCGATTGGGTTTGATCATGAAGCCCATGATAAAATAGTCTTGTCGACATGCTAACATCTGAATAAAGGGTGCTTGGGTCTTGAGGTTCTAATTTTCCTAAACTTTAAATGGGGCAAACTGTTGTTTGCCAGTCTATATAGAACAGTACAGCACAGAACAGGCCCTTCGGCCCACGATGTTGTGCCGAGCTTTATCTGAAAGCAAGATCAAGCTATCCCACTCCCTATCATCCTGGTGTGTTCCATGTGCCTATCCAATAACCGCTTAAATGTTCCTAAAGTGTCTGACTCCACTATCACTGCAGGCAGTCCATTCCACAATATACTGGAAACAAGTGTACTTTGAAGAGTGGCACATTTTACAAAACGATGCAATCTGTAATTTGCAGTACAGAAGCTGCAGGGTTACCCAACCCTTGCCACAGGTAGCCAACTGAGCTCATTATAGGCCTGTTAAGGTCTATTTGAGATTTGGTCTCCATGGCTCCGGAGGCGTTTTGGAACAGTGTAGCTGTCTGGATGTGGCATTCTGGCAGCAAACCAAGGGGGCCAGTGCTCCACGGCAAGCTTAGAGATCTTGAGATTTTCTGGAACAATGTGGATGATCGAGAAACTTGGAGTAATCTAGCTTACCATTGTCAAGCAACATTTCTGACAGAAGCTTTTTACCTTTAACATGGTCAGATGCATTTCTGAAACTTTTACTGCTTGATGATTCTCTGCAAAAATCTGATCTTACAACCAGAGATTTATTGACTGAGTGGATCCACGATAGTGTGGAATAAACTGTGAATGTATCACAATTCTATCTTAATATATTTTAAACAATATATTCTTAACTTGAGCAGCACAGGGGTACAGTGGTTAGCACTGCTGCCTCACAGCGCCAGGGACCCAGGTTCGATTCCCAGCTTGGGTCACTTTCTGTGCGGAATCTGCACGCTTGCCCAGTATCTGCGTGGGTTCCCTCCAAGTGCTCCGGTTTCTTCCCATAGTTTGAAAGACTTAGCATTGGCCATGCTAAGTTGCCCCTAAGTGTACCCGAACAGGTGCTGGAGTGTGGCGACTAAGGGATTTTCACAGTAACTTCATTGCAGTGTTAATTGAAGCCTACTTGTGACTAATAAATAAACACAAATTTATATCATTTAATTTTCCTACAGATAAACATCGGGACATCCTTAATGGTGGATATATTGCACACACTTGAATATTCACGTAGTTGATCACTGAATGGGCAATGATGTAAAACTAACTTCATTATTAAAATAACATTTATTTGTAATCACATTTTTGCTCTATTTAAAAATCTCTCCAACTGTATGCATCACTCTAATAAATTTTCTGCGATAATCTATTCCATTAATTTATCCAGCTTCACCTGCCACTTGTTTGAACAGCAAGCCAAAAGCTGAATACCAATGAACACATTGGCTTGCCATACTAATAAGATAGGCTAAGTAAATGAGGAAGACTACTTTGCAGCTTTCTTACCAGTTATGTACCTATTTTGTTACGGCTGAAGAGAATGCTATCGAGTCTATAAGTGTCCGTAGGTTTAATTTGTTACTTGCCTTTAAAATGCCAATTAAACAACCTGAAAAAAGAACACTGGTTAACAAATCACTTTGATCACTTTTACCAGGTCATTGACTAATACAACATATCGCAGAAAGCACATGAAAGCTTCTCTGTCGTAGAACTCATGATCCATTTATCATGCATCAGTCATCGGAAGAAGTTCCCAATATCTGACTAAATTTGCCACAGGCTTCTTAATTCGGTTAAACCCAGATGAAGGCTTCAGGGGTTTTAAGGATATTTCTCCAGTATGAAGTGCAAATTCTTTCTTTCAGTTCTTCCAGAGCGAGATCTTATACTAACCGAATTGAAGTGAAACGTGCAACCACAAAATGAGTGATGCGATTAGGGTGTCACAGTAGTTAATCAACTCCATTCAAACAGATTCTAAGGCTATAAAAGCTCAAAAACTGAAAAACTGTCCTTCTACCATGGATAAAAGTTAAATTCTATGAAATGATATCAGCAAACACAAAAAAAGCCTGAATAGGATCAGAAATGTTTTTAACAGAAGCATTAATACATTTAAAATGCCCGTTAAAAATATTACAGATTTACAACTGGCATATTAAGCATTCGTACAGGCAAAGTGCCCAAAGAGCAGAAAACAGAAACCTATCTGACCTTAGAAAACACCTTGCCAAATTGCTAACCACAGTGCAAATTATCTAAATTAGCAAATCATACAAATCTATAGAAGCAAAACACTGCAGAATTTAGAAGCCCAATATGAAACAGAAAATGCTGAAAACGATCAGTTTGGTAGCATCCATGGAGAGAAAAACATTGCTAGCATTTCAGGTCAATGACCTGAAATGTTCATTCACAGCAACGTACGATTGTCTGAGAGGTAACTTATTGATTATTTTGCAGCATTAGAAACAGCTGAGAGATTAAATACCTACCTGGTACTGTAAAATCCTGAGTATAAATTATTTCATCTTCGTTGAACAGATCTTCATCTTCTTCATCATTATAACCATGCAAGTCTTCCAGGTAAGGCACCACTGTCATACTTCTCCACTTGTCCTTGGTCTCTGGGCTTGGAGGAATAGGAACAAGATTTTCTGCCTGAGGATGTTTTTTCCGAAACCAACTGTATTTCAGGAAGAAAAGGGTGTTTCATGAGCTAAAAAAAAGATCTTAAAGCTTTTGTACATTTTTCTCCCCAATAGAGTGATTTTTAAAAAAACAGTAGTTCTGAAAAGAAAGCTTATTCACCCAACATTGAGTATAGACTTCCATTTTAATTACACAACTAGAAAGTAACATACCAAGTTCCAAAATCAAAATTCAATTTTCAAAAATGTTACAAGGAGAAAATTCTAATAGTTAAGTTATATATAAATTGAAAGGTGTTACATCTACTTGGGATCCTAGCCAAGTTGGAAAATAATGTCTCTGTGTAAATAGATTTGCCTTGGGGTGGGAGGGACAGGAATGAATTTACAATCTGACAATTGATTTTTTTTTGAATTGGTTTAATTGGAGAAACCTCTTGGTTTCTCCCCTGAATTGTCGGAGTCTTGGCTACAAATGTGGAGATTTACACAAAATCCCACAATTCTCACTACTGCAGTTCGTTGATTTGAAGATATTTTCCTGTTGCGGAGAAGAAGAAACAGGAAGAGAAAAATCTACAAGTCACATAACAGACAAAGTTTGCGGTCAACAGTGAAGCACGAACAATCGGTGTTGACTTCGATTAAGGCTCGCTAAAATCCCTGGCAATCTCTCTGGCGGGAAGTTCAACCCTTATCGCCTTGCAGTGGTACTGCAACTATTTGCATATTTCCAGCATGGAGCTGGAGTGATGTCATCAGACTGACCAATCAGCTAATCACAAAGGGCTTTCAAAGCAACCAAAACAGGAAACAAAAAGCACCAAAATAAAAAACAAAAATCACACTTTTTTTGTTTACATAAAGCAAATTGAAGATTGGGACATACACATGGAATGAAGCCAATACATTTTGAAGAAAGAAAACTCATCTTCAAACAATTGTTAAAAATTAGCTTAAAATAAATCTATTAATCATTTTACAGCAGCACAACATTATCTTTTCAGGGTCAGTTGTGTTGTTCATCAAAACACTGAATCACATTGCCATTAACAATCAAGTTACACACAATTAAACAAAGTGTAACTTTCCATGGCATTTCTAATTAACATCGGAGCAGAAAAGTTTAGTTCTCAATAATTGTTGGTTCAGGAAAGAAGGACATGGGGGCACAGTGCCATCTAGTCAGAGCCCTGAGTGACGGACCACTTCAAGCTTTTTGTGCTAACCTGCTCGACATTTCAAAAGTAGTCAGTTTTCGACAGGTATTAATGGTGGCTATTGACAGCTTACCTTCAATCCACCCCTAAACAAAATTCAGGACAGTATGTAACCTACAAGAGTTCATTTGGAAAAATCATACGATACTCAGTCATAATTAAATAGTTAAATTGTGCATGGAACACTACCCATGGTCCAGTGTGATTAAGGGATGTGGGGCGGGATCAGGATACTGAATTTTATGATCAGTCATGTTGAAAATGAATGGTGGAACAGGTTCGAAGGGCCGAATGGCCTACTCCTGCTTCTATTTTCCATGTTTCTATGTACAATTTGCTGGTTGAGAATTAGAAAGTAAACTGCAAATTTCAACACGACAGCTGTTTCTGTGCACTCCCAAACTAAGAGAAAAAATAATTAAGCTATAAATATGATACTTAAGGAATAAACATGTGGGGTGGACTATTGTAGCAAATAATTCAAAAACTCAACAATGAGGACACACCAGACATTTTAGCAAGTTTAGATGCACTGTTCGTTTACAATTAACATTTCAGACATTTTCCTTTTTTGGCAGTGGCAAATTTCCCTAGAGGGTAAATTATAGTGCTGTTAAAGTCTCTCTCTGACTGATCTGTAATGCCAAAATTAATTTGACATCCTGTGCGAGGTACCTTAATTTTCTAGTCTCTCACTAATCTTTCATCAATTAATTCATTCACCCTTGGGCTGACATCCTTCAAACAGGAAGTCACTGATTTAAAAGTCTTCCCTTAATGAGGGACCTGTGAAAAACAGCAGGCTTTTGATGTACTGTAAGCACAGTAATTAATATTAAATGATTATATTTCAAGCAACAGCACCAGCTACTCTATACAAGCATATAGAACCATAGAAAATTACAGCTCAGAAACAGGCCTTTTGGCCCTTCTTGTCTGTGCCGAACCATTTTTTGCCTAGTCCCACTGACCTGCACTTGGACCATATCCCTCCACACCCCTCTCATCCATGAACCCGTCCAAGTTTTTCTTAAATGTTAAAAGTGACCCCGCATTTACCACTTTATCCGGCAGCTCATTCCACACTCCCACCACTCTCTGCATGAAGAAGCCCCCCTCTAATATTCCCTTTAAACTTTTCTCCTTTCACCCTTAGCCCAAGCCCTCTGGTTTTTTTCTCCCCATATCTTGGAGGATGGTTAAATAAACAATACACACTATTCCAAGCATTTTAATGCAAGCTAATGCAAGTTACATAAAAAAGCTCAAATGCAACTGCATATTAAACTTACAAATGATATTTATGATCTTCATGACTCGGACTCTTCCAAGAACTAAAGTGCTTTGCATGTAGAAATAAGCATCAGTGATTCCACATCAACCAGAGTATTTCCATTGCTTTTTGAAATTGTTCTAGCCTATTAGCCCGATAGCTTATGATTTTTAAAAAATCTTCATTTAAAAGCAGACTGCACAAACCTTCCAGTTATTCAGATCATTCTGGCATCATTCTGTTTTACGTTATCTTCATACATACTCCCTCATAATGCAATGCCTTATCATGGAAAGACTTGTTTTAAAGGGTATTGCGCTGTTAGCATTGCAAAATTATTTCTTGCTCTAGTTGTATAACTGGAGGGGGGTTTGGAAGACAATAACTACCCACACTCAAGCATCTTATTCCCCATGTGTCAGCCACTGATGTAATGAGAATCACCTGCACATTTAGTGTACCACACAGACAGGGTGGGAACAATCACTTAAGACTAAGTTGAGGAGGAACGTCTTCGCCAAAGAGTTGTGAATCTGTGCAATTCCCTGCCCAGTGAAGCAGTTGTGGCTACCTAGTTGAATGTTTTTAAGGCAATGAATAGACACATTTTTAAACAGTAAATGAATTAAGGGTTATGGTGAGCGGGCGGGTAAGTGAAGCCGAGTCCACAAAATAATCAGCCATAATCTTATTGAATGGCGGGACAGGCTCGAAGGGCCAAATGGTCTACCCCTGTCCTAGTTCTTATGTTCTTATTACTCCACCCCATCAGATACTGAAATCTAACCCTTTAAACTCTTTTGTCAGGAATTGGCTTTAAGTTTTTTAAGCATTTGACAGTGCCTCAATGGTACTCAAGAATGGAGGAAGAGCAGTGTGTGTTCAAAATGGAACAGCAGAAACGCTAAAAGAAACTAACAGTAGTGAGCAACAATGAAGGAAATGGGAATGTTCAAGGCAGAGAGGTGGGACAAGGAAGGAGGGCGAAATGAAGGAAATGGGGAAGAACAGAAAGGAACTAGCTCATGAGAGCGGTATGAAGGGACATTATTTCCCTTTCTACCCCATAATTTTATTAAAAATCAAAGTACTTTCCAAACTAAGGCTGTAATATTTGAATAGGAAACGGAATCCTTTCGAGCGTTTGGTGGAAAAGCCCTTCAGGAAATTCCACTCCTGCATTAAGAAAAGCCACCTGCTCACTGTCCAGGAATCAACTTTATAAGCAGCACATAGACAATTTTAAGAATGTTTGAACACTTTAATCAGATGTTCACTGGAATGAGACTTTTCTACAACATGGTGGCATGCCCCTATGACATGAAAATCATAAACTATTGTAAATCAAACTTTATTCCTTTTTAATTATTTAAAAATGAACTTTACTGAACCAAAAGATAGCCAACACAAATCACCTGATGGCTCGAAGTGTAAGGTGGCCACTAAAGCCTTACATGGATTGCACTGGAGACATGCCCTGACAGG
Source organism: Mustelus asterias (assembly GCF_964213995.1). NCBI lineage: Eukaryota > Metazoa > Chordata > Chondrichthyes > Carcharhiniformes > Triakidae > Mustelus > Mustelus asterias. The sequence goes on from NC_135826.1 coordinate 25,776,387, forward strand.
TTGCTAATTGAAACTCACACCTAGGACAATCAAGGTCCAGTTCTAAAAGGAGGTATTGAAAGGAATAGAATTGTTACAGTGCAGAAGGAGGCCATTCAACCCATCTGTACCGGCTTTCCAAATGAGCATTATGATTTAGTGCCATTCACCTCATAAATCTCACAGGATCCAGGGTGAGGTATCTAAATGGATACAAAATTGGCTTGATGACAGAAGCCAGAGGGTGGTTGTAGAGAGTTGTTTTTCAAACTGGAGGCCTGTGACCAGCAGTGTGCCTCAGGGATCGGTGCTGGGTCCACTGTTATTTGTTATTTATATTAATGATTTGGATGAGAATATAGGGGACATGGTTATTAAGTTTGCAGATGACACCAAGTTTGGTGGCATAGTGGACAGTGAAGAAAGTTATCTCCAATTGCAATGGGATCTTGATCAATTGGGTCAGTGGGCTGACGAATGGCAGATGGAGTTTAATTTAGACAAATGCGAGGTGATGCATTTTGGTAGATTGAACCAGGGCAAGACTTACTCAGTTAATGGTAGGGCAGTGGGGAGAGTTACAGAACAAAGAGATCTAGGGGTACATGTTCATAGCTCCTTGAAAGTGGAGTCACAGGTGGACAGAGTGGTGAAGAAGGCATTCAGCATGCTTGGTTTCTTTGGTCAGAACATTGAATACAGGAGTTGGGACGTCTTGTTGAAGTTGTACAAGATATTGGTAAGGCCACACTTGGAATACTGTGTGCAATTCTGGTCACTCTATTATGGAAAGGATATTATTAAACTAGAAAGAGTGCAGAAAAGATTTACTGGGATGCTACCGGGACTTGATGGATTGAGTTATGAGAGGCTGAATAGACTGGGACTTCTTTCTCTGGAGCGTAGGAGGCTGAGGGGTGACCTTATAAAGGTCTATAAAATAATGAGGGGCATAGACAAGGTAGATAGTCAATATCTTTTCCCAAAGGTAGGGGAGTCTAAAACTAGAGGGCATAGGTTTAAGGTGAGAGGGGAGATATACAAAGTGTCCAGAGGAGCAATATTTTTCACACAGAGGATGGTGAGTGTCTGGAACAAGCTGCCAGAGGTAGTAGTAGAGGCGGGTACAATTTTATCTTTTAAAAAACATTTGCATAGTTACATGGGTACGATGGATATAGAGGGATATGGGCCAAATGCGGGCAATTGGGATTAGCTTAGGGGTTTTTAAAAAAAATAGCGGCATGGACAAGTTGGGCTGAAGGGCCTGTTTCCATGCTGTAAACCTCTATGACCTGCCTTTGCCCCATACCCAGAACATTGTTTCTAGTCAAATAATCATTTAATGCTTTCTTAAATGCCTCGATTGAATCTGCCTCCACCATATGCCCAAGCTCCCATTGTATTCTGGACCCAAACCAGTAAATCACATTTGCTTTTTTTTGTGCAAATTACTATAAATTTGTGTCTTCTCGTTCTCAATCCTTTTATAAGTGGGAACAGGTCCTCCATATCTACTTTGTCCATCCCTTCATGATTTTGAACACCTCTATCAAATTTTCTATTAACCTTCCCCTTTCCAAGGAAAACTTCTCTGAAGAATTCATACGGACTCTAAACATTAACTCGGTTTCTCTCTCCACAGGTGCTGCCAGATAGAGTTTTTCCAGTGTTTTCAGTTTTTATTTCGGATTTCCAACATCCGCAGTATTTTGCCTTTATTTTAATTATTGAAAGGAAATGGGCATCATTTAGATGTTTATCAGTTAAACCCTCTAGCAGAGTCCGAGGGTCTACCAAGACAATAGCTACCTACAACAGGCCATCGATCTGGATAACTCCGAGGCATGACTGGGACATTATAAAACTAAAGCCAAATCCAGATATCAGATAATCATTACTTTATGGACTCTGGAAATCATGTGAGCTGCTATCTAACTTTGTGGTTCTTTTTCGCTGTTAAATTATTCATAGTTGTTAAAACACACTCTTTTCTATCCCTCTTGCTTCATATTGGTGCGAGATTATTTGAAACTAAACTTCCGGATTTGATAATAAGAGTTTGCTGCAAGTTGCTTCAAAAGTTAACAGCACAAACAAAGATTTTTTGGAATAAGCACCACAGCTGAAAAGTAAAAACACTTCTGTTTATGGACAGGCAGTGAGGGAGTAAAGGAATTCAATTTTGCCTCTCTTCGCTCTGTAACAATGGGCATGAAAATTGGGATGGCAGTAAGAAAGGATTATGCATGACACATAACAGGAGGAAACACGCTACAGCAGTGATGAAAAATAAAACTGCAAGTACAATGATTTTGCAGCCATCTTCAGCCAGTAGTGCTGAGTCGATGATCTGTTTTGGCCTCCTCCTGGGCCCCCAGCATCACAGTTGCCAGTCCAGCCAATTGATTAACTCTGATATCAAGTAACGGTTGAAGGCACTGGATACTGAAAAGGTTACAGGCCCTGACAACTTTCTGGCAACAGTACTGAAGAATTGAGCTCCAGAACTAGCCATGGCCCTAGCCAAGCTCTTCCAGTACACTGGCATCAACCTGGCAATGTGGAAAATTGTCAAGTCATCTATCTCCTGTCCAAAAATGCAACCCGGGCAATTACCACCCCTTCAGCCCAATCTCAATTATCAGCTAGTGATGGAAGGGATTGTTAACATTGAAATCAGCTTCATAGAATCCCTACATGCAGAAGGAGGCCATTCAGCCCATCAAGTCTGCACCGACACCAATCCCACCCAGGCCCTATCCCCGCTTAGTTATCCTGTTAATCCCTCTAATCTATCACATCCTGGGACAATAAGTGGCAATTTAGCATGTTCAATCAACCTAACCTGCACATCTTTGGACTGTGGGAGGAAACCGGAGCACCCGGAGGAAACCCACGCAAACACAGGGAGAACGTGCAAACTCCGCACAGACAGTGACCCAAGCCGGGAATCGAACCTGGGTCCCTGGAGCTGTGAGGCAGCAGTACTAACTACTGTGACACCGTACACTAACCTATTCATATATTCAGTAGTTCTGCAAGGGGCAAGCTCCTAACCTCATTACAGCTTTGGTCCAAACATGGACAAAAGAACTGAACTGAAGAGGTGGGGTGAGCGTTACTGCTCTAGGGGAGAAGCATGTCTGCTAAAAGCTGGGAGTGAATTGGGACTGGTTCCTGTGAAGTTGATAATTCTGCAGAAAGTAGGTGTACAAGCATGACTTGGGGTTTTTGGTCATATTACAAGCTTAAGGGGGATTTATTTTCTCTGGCTTTGTGTATTAGTTGCCTATTATTAGTCAATGTTGATTTTAGTTTGTTACAGTCAAAGTCTGAAAACGTAAAATCTCGTCAAGTGATCCAGTCGGACATTCAACCTTATCAGTCTCTACAGCATCAGTGGGGGGGGGAAAGAGAGTGGCAACAACTTCAAAGGATTTGGAATTCAGAAGTCAGAAGGTGATGTTTCAGTTTTACAGAGCCCTGAGCACACTCCACCTTGTGCACTGTGATCAACTTCTGCACTGTACATCAGGAAATATAGATCGTCTTGAAGGAAGAAAGGCAGAGATTCACCAAAATGATAACAGTACTTAAAGGGTTGAATTATTGGGACAGAACCAGAAATCCACTGCACAAAGGGAGGCCATTCGGCCTGTCATAACTATGTCAGCCAAAAAAAGAACAATCCAGCCTAATCTCAAGTTTCAGCCCCAATATTCCATAGTCCTATGGATTATTGCACTTCAATACTGTATTCGGTTGGATGTTACTGAGTTTAAACAGTTGAATGATGATATAATTAGAATGTTTAAAATAAGAAAGGGAGTTGATAGATTGGAAACTATTTCTTTTCCTCGGGGTAAAATCCAGAGAAAATAAATTAATCTTATTATAGCCAGGCCAGTTAGGAATGAAATTACAAAGCACTTTTTTTCCGACACAAAGGATAGCAAATATTTGGAACACTCACAAAAGGTTGTGGTTGGTAAGCCAATTGAAATTTTCAATGCTGAGGTTAATAGATTTTTATTCGGCCAAAGTAACAAGAGATACTTGGAGCAAAAGCGGGTAAATGGAGTTTTGATACAGATTCAGTATGATGCAACAGAATTAAAGGGGTAAATGGGCGACCCCTGCTTCTCCATTCTGATATTAACTTTTATGCTTTAGTGCTATCACATCAACACCTCACACTTAAGCAGGTTGTTTTTCACTCATACTCTCATGCAGTTTCCCCTTCCCGGCTAATTATTAAGAGTTTGTTGTTTCCTTCTCAGTTCCTCTGGATTGTGCTTTCGTGTTGCAGTTTTCTCAGTTTAACCCAGATGTTCAAATTTCACGAAATTACCCTGCTATAAATGCAGCTAAAGCAAATTGACAACCATTCCTGGTGCTTTAAAATCCATGCTGTGCCTATAAGCCTTTTTTAAAAAACACCCACACTATGTGGAGGTGTGTGTCAAAACACAGCACTCACGCCAGCAAAAATTCTAAAGGTTATTTGGACCATCTCGCTGAGCATCACTATTGACAGCACAGTGCAAGCAACCCCCCCACTCAGATATGCCACCTGCTAAACAACAAGGTTGACTGTGAAATTACTCAATGACAAATTAAGTGAATAGCTTCTATCACCTCATTTATAATTCAGTCACTGTCAGTCAGTTTTCATGTTATTCAAACCCTCTCCAGTGACTGTTGCTCCTGAAACCTAACTAACGGATTTATAGCACAGTGGGAAAGCCTCCTTAAACCACAGGGGATGGCAAAAATATCTTTTAATCTAAAAGGGCAATAAGCCTAGGATTTGCATTATAGAAGTTCATATTTCTTAGCCTAGAGCCCCCGATGCTTAAAATGAGATAATTTTTCCTTTTGAGGGGTGTGTGTATGTGTGGTCTGTTAATTTTAACATTAATGACATTAGTTGAGAAAGGACTTGTGTTTCAAAACTGCACAATTAGAAAAAGACTACAAAAAATTTACTCAAACAGCATTTTTAGGCACAAAAGTTTATATTAATTAAAAACAATTTTTAAAAATTTGGCAATCAGAAGAGGAAAAACATTATGCTCTCATGTCTGATACCCAAAAGACTCTGAGCGAAGGTGTACTGACATTTATTTAAAAATAACATGCGCAGAGGAAGGATATAACATTCAGACATTTAAATATCACACCTAAAAAAAACCCACAAACTTATGGTTTTAAGTCAAGGCGCACATGGTTTGCTGATGGTCTCTCTACCTGTTGGCTGTTTGAAATGGTCACTATTTAGGAACCAAAGTAGAAAAGCATTCTTGTTTATTGTTGTAGGCACACTACGAAAACTTAGTTATCAGAGCCAGTTAGGATTTGGTCAAGATTGTAGACAGCCAAGACACAGCTACAACAGTAAGGTCGAAAAGTTTCTAAAATACAGCAAAGGGGTAGGGAATTATGTATACAGTAGCTAAACTTTCAGTTGGAGAACTAAAAGTGAACCCAACTGAATAGATCAAATAGTACTCCATTGTGCTCTAATTTCTTGGAATCTGTGAAACCATAGTTCAGCATGGAGTCTGGTGGTGCCTGGAGTGCCTACAGGAGAGGTGTTGGTGAGTAAAAAGGTGAGAATTAAATCTAAAAATATATTGGAACTAAGAATCAACACCATTGATCTCAATAAGCAAGCATGCAAGCACTCTTCTACCAAAACTCCTCGGTGTCTCTTACATATATTAAAGAATATCTGCTATTGCAACTGAGCTTTTCTAATTCATCTTAGTATTCAACTACTTTACTGACGTGAAGAAACTTACTTGTGCTGTCTGATCTGTTGTATTGAGAATCTTTTCACAGGATCATATTCAAGCATTCCTGTAAGGACAGATAAAGATTAAGGTTTTTAAAAAGCACACACACAATGGTCAATTACTACAAAACTAGAAAATTTAGTTTCTATTTTAGACTTCCCTAGATACTGGACAATAATGGAGACATTTATGTTGTAGAAACCATGTTACATACAGAACAGAAGAAAAAGGAAATGATGGTGCAAGTAACTTACACCACACCACAATTTCCTTGTACTTCTGTGTTGTTCTCAAGATCACAGCTCTGTCCCCATTATCAATGACGTGGAGATACCAGCATTGGACACCCCAGTCCAACGCCGGCATCTCCACATCATGACTACCATCGACACCGCAAACTGCCGACTCCAAGTGGAGAGGATCTCCAAGAAGGTCGCGCATATCGACACAGACATCAACTTTCTACAAAGATGCAAGAAAGCTGTGTTTACCCCATTATCAATAACAAATGCAAATTTCCTGAATTAATGCTATGTTTATCACCCCTGTCACTCAGGCTGTAAAACAATAGCATAGGTCACGAGTTAGTGCCATGCTGTGCGGATTTAAAGGACCCATCTGCAGCTCAATTTGCTATTTTTCCATGTAAAACATTAATTCAGGTACAACTCTGGGAGATTCATAGGGATCTTAACTTTGTTAAATTAATCATGTTTATTAAAGCATTATGATTATTTAACAAATTTAAAATGTAATCTGTGGATGTAACATTTCCAATCGTGCAAAGAGTTAGCCAGATTTGTTTGTGGAACTAAAATGATCAATTGATTGGAAAGAATTGCAGTTTCTGTTGATATTTGTTCATTTTGCTAACTCAACCAGTGAAAAGGCCATTCTGGGCTGAAAGCCACTCGCAACAAGTTTCCACATTCTTCCAGCAGGCAATGAGCCCAGCTCAAACAAATAAAGGTTACTAGCAATTCAAGCATAATTACAAAAGATAAACATTCTCTGGAGTTTAGAAGAATGAGAGGTGATCTCATTGAAATATTTGAGATTCTGAAAGGGCTTGATGGGGTAGATGCTACGAGATCACTTCTGCTGGCTGGGGAAACGTAAAATATGGGGGCACGGTCTCAGGATAAGGGTGTGATCATTTAGGACTGAGATGAGAAGAAATTACTCAAAGGGTTGTGAATCTTTGGAACTTTCTACCCCAGAGGGTTGTGGATGCTCCATCATTGAGTACATTTAAGGCTGGGAGATTCAAGTTTTTTCTCTCTAAGAATCAAAGGAAATGGAGAGCAGGCGGGAGGGTGGAGTGGAGTGGAATGGAAATCCAAGATTACCCATGATCATACCGAATGACAGAGCAGGCTCGACAGACCATAGGGTCTACTCCTGCTCCTATTTCTTGCGTTCTTGTATATCGAATAGCCATGTCATAAGAATGAACTGTAGAGATGTGCTAAGTCAATAGATGTTGCAGCTACTTGTGAAAGTATAATGCAAAAACCAACCTGCAACAGCCCATACACACTAGCTTGGATTTTGCAGTTACAACGTCAGTGAAACTGTCAGCATTTGACATCAACGTCACTGTGAAACTGACAGCAACTTCTAATATCCACATATACCCATTTAAATTTGGGAATTCGCTTGGCCCATCATGTATATTCCAGATCTCTGTATGAGCAAATCAGTTCATCCCATTCCTCCAAACATTCCTGTTCAGATGTTTATCCATTGTATCCCTTTGTACTGTAATATCACTTGTTAAAAGCCCCCTAAAACAATGACTTGTTCATGAGGGAGGAGTTTTAACGGCAAAGCTATGGTCTTTTTAATCATAATGCAAAAAGCTTACATCATACAAATATATAGTTAGCTTTCCAATGCCAGAAAGGATTTTCTAATTGTACAAAAAAACCCTGCCTGGCCCTGGAAAACTAATTTTATATTTATGGAATACCAACATTTTCCATTATGATTAAAATGTACTTTGCTTTTAAATATAATAAAACATTTTTGTTGGTTTGATATTTCAGATTCTATTTGTTAATTGCATCAATTGAGGTTAAGAACAAAGATGAAGGACAGGTGGACTAAAGCCGTTAGTGTCCATATGCATCAAGAGCTAAACAACACTCAAGCTTGGACTGCAAAGTGGAAGTGGCATTCACAGCACATACATGCAAAGCAATGACCATCTCCAACAAGAGATGATCTAACCATCTTCCCTTGACATTCAGTGGCTTTACCAATGCAACCGCCCCCCCCTGCCCCCACAATCTACAAAGCACACGTCAGGAGGGTAATGGAAAACTCTCCACTTGACTGAATGACGCAGCTCTAACAGCACTCAAGCAATTCAACACCATCCAGAACAAAGCAGCCTGCTTGACTGGCACCCATCCACCGCCTTAAAAGGTTCACTCCCTCCACGACTGACACACAGTGGCAGTGTAACAACTATAAGATGCATTGCAGCAACTCATCAAGGCTCTTTTGACAGCACCTTCCAAACCCACTACCTCTACCACCTAAAAGGATGAGGGCATTAGATGCGTGGGTGCACCACCAACTGCATGTTCCCCTCCAATGGAAGCATAGAAAATAGGAACAGGAGGAGGCTATTTAGCCTTTTGAGCCTGCTCCGCCATTCAATGTGATCATGGCTGATCTTCTATCTCAAGGTCATACTCCCATGTTCACCCCCATACCCCTTGATAACTTTGCTTAGAAATCTATTTCTTTCTTAAATACGTCCAGTGACTTGGCCTCCACAGCCTTCTGTGGTACAGAATTCCACAGGTTCACTACCCTCGGAATGAAAAAGTTTCTCATCTCAATGCTAAATGGCCTACTTTGTGATTGTAGCCCCTTGTTCTTGACACCTCCCTCACCCCTCAGATTGTATCCAGTCTGTCCAGCCCTGTCAGAATTTTACACGAGATCCTCTCTCATTCTTCTGAATGCCAGTGAATACAGGCCTAGTCAACCCAATCTCTTCTCATATGACAATTCTGCCGTTCCAGCAATCAGCCTGGTGAAGGTTCGTTGCATTCCCTCTCTGGCAAGTATATCTTTTCTTAGATAAGACGACCAAATCTGCACACAACATTCCAGGTGTGGTCTCACCCAGGCCTGTGCAGCTGCAGTAAGAGATCCTAGCTCCTTTACTCAAGTTCTCTTACAAAGAAGGCCAACACACCATCTCCACTTGGAATTACACCATTGTTCATTCACTGCTGCCGAGTTAAAATCCTGGAGCTCCCTTCCCAACAGCACCGTCAGTATACCTACTCCACAAAGGCTGCAGCAGCCCAAGAAGGCAGCCCACCACCACCTTCTCAAGTGCAGTTAGGGGTCAGCAATCTGGCCAAGCCAGTGACACCCATATCTCATGAAAGGATTTTTACAAATTGATTAGATGGTTACTTGAACACATATAAAGAGACATTTACTGACACAGAAGTGGGATGGACTCAGGAGATATAAACCTGTGTTCCTTCAGTCTAAATAAATCTATTCCTAATAAAGACTCGGCCTTCACCAACTCGTTACCCGGAATATAACATTAATGTCCAAGTCCCAATCGTTATTTCTTTTTGTAAAGTTTATAAAAAGTGAAGGATAATCAGTATATTTTACTTCCTGATTTGTTGTTAGTGAGAATTCTCAAATGTGATTTGCTGCTTACTCCATCTGATGTGGTTATTGTTGCTGGGTGTTTGGAGATCTCTTCAAATTGGCGCCAGATTCAAATTAATGGCAGGAAAAGTAAAATCCATGCCAAAGAGATTGATGGAAACTTGCAGATAGCTTTGTTCAAGTTCAACAGTGAGTGCTATCACTTCCTCAGACCGCAAAATCCGGGCCGTTGAATATACCCTTCGACACTGTTGTATCAGTTACATTTTATTTTCCTTGCATATTTTGCAAAATGGCCAGGGTAAAGAGTAATTAAAAGCTCTACACACTATAATGCCTTTGCACATTTAGTAACAATCTCCATGAAAAAAGATAATGAAAAATAAAACTATTACAGATGAAGATCCTGGAAGCAAACTACCATATAAGAAGTGTGCATGCAATAACTATAACAAATAGAGTTCTTGGTGGATGGATATAAAATAAATGAATTTGTACACCTGCTGCTTCAAAGCTTAACCATGCTTTTACATGTTTAGAAGGATAATAAAAGTTGCTAAAATCCTGGGAGTTCCTCAGTTTCATGTTAATTGTAGTAAGAAACTGACAAACTGATCTTAAAGGTGAGAGGATGCTGAAAACAACATGATGCAAAAAGGAATAGAAGGTGAAACACCAGCAGAAAATTCAGCAGAGACCTTTGAAGCCAAATGTTCTGTTTCTGTACTATTCCATGTAATTCATCAAATCATGGAACTCCCTATAAACGTATTTGTATATTGGCTGTACTGCTTATGATACACTACTGAGTTTGCAAAAATTGGAAAAATTTATGTGCATCACCAATCTCACCTTTGCAGGAAATTGCGGACCACCTTTCCCTGCATGTAAACAAAAAGTACTTTCTATGAACTAAAGTGAGACCTTCAGCATGAAGTAGTCTGGCTGGAATAAAATGCTTGATTATGGCTATTGGGGAATTTCCTTTGTGTGTTTCTGTTAATCCGTGGCCGATTAAATTAACCATATAACATGGGAGAACATGTAAACCATATGAGCAATCTAGCCTGCGCCTCCATTCAATACAATCATGGCTGCTTTGGGCTTCAATTCCATTTTCCCACCCGCTTCCTCATATCTCCGAGACCAAAAATCTGTCTAAGCCTTAAATGTATTCAATGATGGAGCACCCACAACCATCTAGGATGATAATTCTAAAGATTCACAACCCTGGTAATTTCTCCTCATTTCTGACCTAAATGATGGGCCCCTTATCGTGAGACACTGGCCCTCTGTTTTAGATTCCCTAAGCAGCAGAAACAATCTCTCAACGTCTACCCTATCAAGCCCTTCAAAATATGATGTGATAATCTCTCACTCTCCTGAATTCCAGAGAATGTAAGCCCAATTTTTGCTCAGCCTCTCATCATCCCAGAGATCAATTTATGGAACCTTCACTGTACCGGCTCCAATGCAAGTATATCCTTGTTTAAACGCGAAGACCAACACTGCACACAATATTCCCAGATGAGGTCTCACCAAAACCCTGTACAACTGCAGCAAGACTTTTTAAATTCTTGTACTCCAATCCCATTGCAATAAAGGCCAACAAGCAATCTGCCTTCCTAATTGCTTGCTGCACCCACATGCTAACTATCTGTCTTTTTTTCTGGGCACCTTTGAACATCAACACATACAAGTTTCACATCTTTAAAAAAAAAAATCTGTTGTTTGTATTCTTATGACCATGTTAAAATATTACCCCCAACTCCATGAGCCCTTGGGCGGGATTTTCTCCGCGCTCGCCCCAAGGCTGGAAATTCCCGCCCAAAGTCAACAGACTTTTGCATGGTCTGTGTCCCGCCCTCTACAATTCCCGCGTTAGGCAGGACGGGAAACCTCCACCCTCATCTTGTTTACAAACCTTTTGTGTGGCACCCTTATCAAATGCCTCCTGGAAATCCAGATATATTACATCTACTGGTTCCCCTTTATTTACCCTACCATTACATCCTCAATTAAAATTTGTCACACAAGATTCCCTTTTACTAAAACCATGCTGATTTGTTCTAATTAGACATGCTTTCTGAAGCACATTGCTAATACTTCCTTAATGATAGATTCCAGCATTTTCTCAACAACTGATGTTAGGCTAACTGGTCTGTAGCTCACTGTTTTCTCTCTCTCTCTCCTTTCTTGAAATGTAGAATAACATTTGCCAATTTCCAGTCTAACAGGACCATTCATAAACATAAGGAATTTTGAAAAATCATAGCTAATGCATTACTATTTCTGCAACTTTCTATTTTGGAACCCCAGGGTGTAAGCTATCAGGTTGCGGGGATTTGTTGGATTTTAGGCTGTTAAGTTTCTCCAATACTTCTCTGTTGATATTCATTTCTTTAATTCCCTCACTCTTCTTAACCCTTAGGTTACACCAATTCCAAATAGGTTTACATTTAGCGAACAGTAATTCACAGAAGAAAGAGCCACTTGTTATAACGATCAGACAACAGGGCTACAGGAGAATGGGAATAATTGAACAATAGCTCTTTCAAATAGCTGACACAAGCAGAATAGGCTAAATGGCCAACTTCTGTGCTGTATCATTCTATAACAGAGCAGCTCAAACTGATCAGTTGAATTCCTTTTTTCAGCAAATTTTTCAACCAATTCAGAAACATTTCTCAGCTGGGAATAGCTACATGATTTATACCAATTAATAACAGGATCAATAGGATGATGGAACAACAGGGACAGAGAAGGAAGCAAGAGGGAATGGCAACGCCAGAAAGGCAACATCTGAACAGCTGAAGGCTGTAAAACAAAGTTACCCATACTTGCTGAAGGAGAAAATGATGCAGCTCTTGCCAGTTACCTTCTCCATCACATCACCTCCCAAACCAAAACGGGAAAATGCAAAAGACCAAAAGAGTAAAAGGGGGAAAAAAGGAGAAACACAGAAGTGAGCATAACAGAGAAACGGAGATAGAAACATAGAAGATAGGAGGAGGCCATTTGGCCTTTCGAGCCTGCTCTGCCATTCATCACGATCATGGCTGATCGCCCAACTCAATAGCCTAATCCTGCCTTTTCTCCATAACCAGATGGCCAGAAGAAAACAGAGAAACATGACAAAGACAAATAAGAAAGAGAACGTATCCTCTAATTTCATGTGGAGGATGCCACTGGAAATCCATTATCATTTGCGGCACAGTAGTTAGCACTGCTGCCTCTCAGCGCCAGGGACCTGGGTTTGATTCTGGCCTTGACTGTGTGTGGGGCATTTACATGGGTTTCCTCCAGGTGTTCCAGTTTCCTTTCACACTCCAAACATGTGAGTATTACGTTGATTGGCCATGCTAAATTGACCCTTAGTGTCCCAGGGCATGTAGGTTAGGAGAATTAGCAGGGTAAATATGTGGGATCATGGGATAGGGCCTGGGTCGGATGCTCTGTTGGACAGTCAATGCAGACTCGATGGGCCAAATAGCATCCTCTTCCCTGCTTTAGAATAGAGTAGAAATAGAATCCCCACACAGTGCAGAAGGAGGCCATTCTGCCCATCGAGCCTGCACTAACAAAAATCCCACCCAGGCCCCATCCCGTAACCCCACGTATTTACCCTGCTAATCCCTTTGACAATAAGGGACAATTTAGCATGGCCAATCAACCTAACCTGCACATCTTTGGACTGTGGGAGGAAATGGGAGCACCCGGAGGAAACCCACGCAGACACGGAGATAACATGTAAACTCCACACAGACAATGACCCTAGGCCGGAATTAAACCCAGGTCTGTAAACCCAGCAGTGCTAACCACTGTGCCGCACATTGGTTGGTTGCTTCAGAGCATTTTATAAAGTGCAACTATAAATGAATGCCTTTTGTCCAAATTCATCAAGCAAAACGTCAGTTGCTTTGTACAAAAGCAAAGTGTGATCTTTTAAGCATTTTGTACAATATTTGTTATCTTCTGACCTATGCAGCATGCCACCTACTGTATCACTGAGGTATAGCTTGCAACATATATTGGCAGAAAATATCCGTCTAAAATCTAACCCTTGTTTAATTTAACCATAGTCCCATAGGAAATTTCCTGAAACATATTACTGGAATGTAACTTCATTAGTTATATTCTCTACCATTTATAAATAATATTGGAGCACAATCTTTTTTTCCCCAAATGTGAATATAATAAAGAACAAATTACAGCACAGGAACAGGCCCTTCGGCCCTCCAAGCCTGCACCGACCATGCTGCCCGACCTAACTAAAACCCCCTACCCTTCCGGGGACCATATCCCTCTATTCCCATCCTATTCATGTATTTATCAAGACACCCCTTAAAAGTCACTCCCCCGGCAACGAGTTCCAGGCACCCACCACTCTGTGTAAAAAATCTGCCCCGTACTTGCCTACTTCCCTGCAATGGCACTACTCATTTTAATCATAATTGTAGTTAAGGATATCTGGTGAGAAAGTCCACCGTTATACATAATGAGAAAATGATAAAATTTTCCCAGCTCCATTAAAGATAAAGTAACGTTCCTGGGTACGTCAGGATAACAAGTGAAAATTTGCTATCATGTACATTCATAGGATTGCCCCTATCAAAGTGATAAATCAAGTAGCGGGATCAATTACAGGGCACACATTCAATGGTTGGCCAGGATTGACAAAGAACTGCAAAATATGACTCTATTTGAAGGGTATGTCTTATGAGGAAAGGTTGAGGGAGCTAGGGCTGTTCTCTCTGGAGCGGAGGAGGTTGAGGGGAGACTTAATAGAGGTTTATAAAATGATGAAGGGGATAGATAGAGTGAACATTCAAAGACTATTTCCTCGGGTGGATGGCGCTATTACAAGGGGGCATAACTATAGGGTTCATGGTGGGAGATATAGGAAGGATATCAGAGGTAGGTTCTTTACACAGAGAGTGGTTGGGGTGTGGAATGGACTGCCTGCAGTGATAGTGGAGTCAGACACTTTAGGAACATTTAAGCGGTTATTGGACAGGCACATGGAGCACACCAGGATGATAGGGAGTGGGATAGCTTGATCTTGGTTTCAGATAAAGCTCGGCACAACATCGTGGGCCGAAGGGCCTGTTCTGTGCTGTACTGTTCTATGTATATCTCCTTTAAACCTTGCCCCTCGCACCTTAAATCTGTGCCCCCTAGTAATTGATTCTTCCACCCTGGGAAAAAACTTCTGACTATCCACTCTGTCCATGCTTCTCATAATCCTGTAGACTTCTATCAGGTCGCCTCTCAACCTCTGTCGTTCCAGTGAGAACAAACCAAGTTTCTCCAACCTCGCCTCATAGCTAATGCCCTCCATACCAGGCACCATCCTGGTAAATCTTTTCTGTACCCTCTCCAAAGCCTCCACATCCTTCTGGCAGTGTGGCGACCAGAATTGAACACTATATTCCAAGTGCGGCCTAACTAAGGTTCTATAAAGCTGCAACATGAATTGCCAATTTTTAAACTCAATGCCCCGGCTGATGAAGGCAAGCATGCCGTATGCCTTCTTGACTACCTTCTCCACCTGCGTTGCCACTTTCAGTGACCTGTGTACCTGCACACCCAGATCCCTTTGCCTATCAATACTGCCATTTACTGTATATTTCCTATCTGTATTAGATTTTCCAAAATGCATTACCTCAACATTTGTCCAGATTAAACTCCACCTGCCATCTCTCCAAATCTCCAACCGATCTATATCCTGCTGTATCCTCTAATGGTCCTCATCGCTATCCGCAAATCCACCAACCTTTGTGTCATCCACAAACTTACTAATCAAACCAGTTACATTTTCCTCCAAATTATTTATATATATTACAAATAGCAATGGTCCCAGCACTGATCCCTGAAGAACGTCACTTGTCACAGCCCTCCATTCAGAAACGGACCCTTCCACTGCTACCCTCTGTCTTCTTTGGCCGAGCCAGTTTTGTATCCACACTACTCACATGGGCTGCCCATTCCCCTCAAGGTCTTCAGGCAGTTGTAAAGGAAGAATCATGATCCTGAATCTTAAATTATAATTTTGCATACCAATAAAAACTCAGTCACCACAATCTGTGGTATGTCCAGATCACTGGGAATTGAAGCAACTCCACTGATGTGCCAATCTAGTTTAGAATGACAGTAAAATCCCAGAGAGGGTTTCATTTAGATGACACAAAAGGTGTGCCCAAAGATGGCATCTGATGTGTGTCTTATGCATCTGATGAAACACAAAAAAAAAATCATTTATGGCTTTTTACTAATTGCAACTGGGATGTGCATGAATATGTCAGGCCATGAGGTTACAGATTGTGGTTGTGCATAATTCCACTGCAGCTGCAAGCCAACAACACCTTATGGATGGCCTAGTTTTGAGTTGTTTGATCCATTTAAAATCTACTCCATTTAGCATGGTGTTTTGTGCACCACCATGGTGATCAACACATCTAGCAACTCACAAGACACTGTGGGCCATCAGCAACAGAATTGTATACAAATACAATCTGTAACCTCATGACTGGCTAATCCCCTAATCTACAATTACCATCAAGTAGGGGGATCAACTCTGCCAGGAGCAGCACCAGGCATACCTAAAATAAGGTGTCAACACAGGGTGACTTGCATACCAAACAGCGGAAGCAGCATGCAATTGACAGAGCTAAGCGATTCCACAGTCAACAGATCAGATCTTGACTGTGTGGAGTTTACACATTCTCTGTGTGTCTGCGTGGGTTTCATCCAAGCAGGTGCTCCTGTTTCCTCCAAAAGTCAGAAGATGTGCAGGTTAGATGGATTGGCCATGCTAAATTACCCCTTGGTGGTCTAAAATGTGTAGGTTAGGGGGATAAGCGGGGTAAATACATAGGGTTAGGGGAAAGGGCATGCGTGCATCACACAGTTAGTGCAGACTTGATGGCCCAAAAGGCCTCCTTTTGCACTGCCAGGATTCGATGATTTTATGAATTAACTGGAGGAAAAAGTTCCACAAATATCCCTATCCTCAATGATGGGGGAACCCATCTGTATAAAAGACAAGTCATGTGTTACAATCTGTAGCCAGAAGTACCAAGTAAATCCATCTTGGCCTCCTCTAGAATGCCCCAGCATTACAGGTGCTAGTCTTCAGCCAATTCAATTCATTCCACATGACATTAATAAATGGCTGAAAACACTGGATACCACAAAGGCTACAGGCCATGGCAACATTCCAGAGCTAGCTGCATCTTAAGCCAAGTTATTCTAATTTAGCTACGACACTGGCATCTATGTGGCAATGTGGAACACTGCCCAGGTATGTCCTGAAAACAAAAAAAAAACAGGACATATTGAAACTGATCAATTACCACCCGTCAGTCTACTCTCGATCAGTAGTAAAGTCATAGAATCATAGAAACCCTACGGTACAGAAAGAGGCCATTCGGCCCATCGAGTCTGCACCGACCACAATCCTACCCAAGCCCTACCCCTATATCCCTACATATTTTACCCACTAATCCCTCTAATCTACGCATCCCAGGACACTATGGGGCAATTCTAGCATAGCCAATCAACCTAACCCGCACATCTTTGGACTGTGGGAGGAAATCGGAACACCTGAAGGAAACCCACGCAGACACGAGGAGAATGTGCAAACTCCACACAGACATTGACCCAAGCCGGGAATCGAACCCAGGTCCCTGGAGCTGTGAAGCAGCAGTGCTAACCACTGTGCTACCGTGCCGCCCTTTGTGATTGAAGGAGTCATCAACAAGTCATTAAGTGGCATTAACTCAGCAATAACCTGCTCACCAATGCTCAGTTTGGGTTCCGCCAGGGCCACTCACAATCTGACCGCATTACAGCCTTAGTCCCAACATGTACAAAATAATTGAACTCCAGAGGGGAGGTGAAAGTAACTGCCCTCGACATTAAAACAGCATTTGACCAAGTTTGGCATCAAGGAGCCCTAGCAAAACTAGAGTCAATCGGAATCAAAGGGGTAAACTCTCCAGTGGTTGGAGTCATACCTAGCACAAAGGAAGATGCTTGTGGTTGTCAGGGGTCAATCATTTCAGTCCCAGGATATCACTGAAGGAGTTCCTCAGGGTAGTGTTCAAGGCCCAGTTAATCTTCAGCTGCTTCATCAATTACCTTCTTTCCATCATATGGTCAGAAGTGGTGATGTTTGCTGACGCTTGAACAATGTTAAGCCCCATCCATAACTCTTTAGATACTGAAGCAGTCTGTGCTCATGTGCAGCAAGACCTGGAGAATATTCAGGCTTGGGCTGATAAGTGGCAAGTAACATTTGCACCACACACATGCCATGCAATTACCATGTCCAACAGAACATCATCCAATCATCTCCCTTTGAAATTAAATGGCATTACCATCACCTTTGACCAGAAACTGCATCTTTATCGTTCCTTCTTCATTATTTATCCAATAAAATACACGGTAAGCAAGATCCGCAAAACTGTAACGCAGGGAAAGTCCATCTTCAGTGACCAGTTCCTCAATGGTGACCAGCAATATAAAAACTCTGGCTACAAGAGCAGGTTAGAGGCTGCGAATTCTGCAGAAAGTAACGCATCTCCTGATTCCCCAAAGCCTGTCAACCATCTAGGAGGCACAAGTCAGGAGTGTGATGGAATATTCTTCACTTGCCTTGGTGAATGCAGCTTCAACAACACTCAATTTGCTCTACACCATCCTGGGCAAAACTGCCCACTTGTTTGCCATCCCATCCAACATCCACTCCCTCCACCACCGATGCACAGTGGCAGCAGCGTGCACCACCTAAAAGATGCAGTGCAGCAAATCCCCAGGCTCCTTGTCACACACCATCCTGACATGGGAACTATATCACCGTTCCTTCACTGTTGCTGGGTCAAAATTCTGGAACCCCCCCCAATAACAACACTGAGTGTACCTACACAAGGACTGCAGCGGCACAAAGCAGCAGCTCACCACCACCTTCAAGGACAATTAGGCATGGGCAATAAAAACGTTGGCCTAACCAGTGATACCTACATCCCAAGAACGGAATAAAATAATTCAATCGCTGGAATTCTATCACCCTACTTGCCATGGAATCGGAGCAGGCGAGGGGCAGACAACGGAAATGTCTGTTGACCTCGGGCAGAAATTTCCGGTCTTGCTCCTGTAAGGCTATAAAATCCTGCCCAATTTTTCAGATTGATGAACATGTTTTGAGGTACTCGTATCAAAACTTCACTGTAAAGATGCATCCTTTGCATTTAGCCAATTTGAGCTCAACATTCCAAAAGACAACAGTGCATAACCGATGAAATACAAACAGATCTTATTACAGGAATCCAAATGATCCTCTTCAAAAGTTATTATTAATGCTTTCTGTTCCCTCATTTAAAGTTATTACCAGTGACAACACCTGAACAGACTCAGCTCCCATCCAACAGCACAAAATAGGTGTGCTCTCCAAAGGGAAGAGATATCCCAGTTATAGTAGAATACTGGCTGTGCAGCCTTAAAGTAACTGAATGATTCCACATCCAGTTCCAATTTTGTCAAATGCAATGTATTTTTCCCCCACTGATGTGAATATGCATCGGAAGATGGGTGGATAAATAAAGTTAAATTTAGCATCCATGCCCAAACTCTGAGCAATTGCATGTTGTAATATATTATGATAATGTTTTGTTTATGCTGAATGTGTAGCCTAGTTAGTGACCCATTTTTGGAAAGCGATACCTAGGGAATATTAAATATTTTTTCATTTTAATATCATCAGTGATGAAAATGGAAATTGGAAATGTAGCAATAATTTGCGTAATTTTTAACCTGAATTGCCTGTTTGAAAACCGTTGTCTGTGTCTGGAGCCATCTGTAAATTATGTATGCCAGGAATTACTTCCTGCTGTCCCTCCCAAAAACTTGGTCAGTTGTGTCGCTTTCCAGAAGTACCCCAAAAGTACTTCCACTTTTGATCTCTTTTTCCCTCTTCACCTCTCTCCATCACGTACTTCACCAAAACCAAATAGATTTGTATCCCATCTTCTTATTTTATTTTGAGTAACAAGAGTTTGACTAAACTGGAACAGAAAATGGATGCTATAAATCCAAAGATGTGCGGGTTACGTGGACTGGCCATGTTAAATTGCCCCTTAGTGTCTGGGGGACAACAGAGTAAATGTGTTGGGTTGCAGAGATAGGGCCTGTGTGAGACTGTTGTCGGTGCAGGCTTGATGGGCCGAATGCTCTCCTTCTGCACAATAGGGATTCTATGATTTACAAATCCTGTTCATTCATCAAAGTCTTCAAATATGAAGGATGTGAGCTGGCATTCTGTGAATAGCATATATCTATTATATTGTATGAGACAAGTCAAACAGATCACTACCACAGCAGTGGTTGAAGTAAATAGTGTAAGTGCATTTAAGGGGAGACTAGATGAGCATATGAGGAAAACGGGAATAGAGGATTATGTTGAAAGATAAGAGAATGCTCAAGTGCTGCTTGGACTGGCTGAGCCAAATAGCCTGTTTCTGTGTCATATGTCCTTGTAATATATATGTAATTAGTTCTTACTCAAGACGTTATTTCAAACTTCAGCCACTGGAAGTTTTGCCTGAGCTATATCACTTGTCGCTATAATTTCAATTCAAGTCCACCTATCCCCAAGACGTCACAATGCTATACTTTTCTGTGCTTACCTTGCAGTAAATCTGACAGCAACGGTCCACATTCCTCTGGAATGGTGTACTCCCCTTTCCCTATGTTTTCAAACAATTTGTAGATGTTATCGCCCTCAAATGGATAAAGTCCCGTTGTGATATTATATCTGGAAAACAAAAGTTACATTGAGTTTATCACAAGGTAAAGTTGAATTCCATATTTTGTGCAAGCATTAACATTTGGCACTAAAGTAATTTATTAGTCAAAGTAGGCTTACATTCACACTGCAATGAAGTTACTGTGAAAATCCCCTAGTTACCACATTCCGGCGCTCGTTTGGGTACACGGAGGGAGAATTTAGCAGGCCAATTCACCCAATCTGCACATCTTTGGAATGTGGGAGGAAACCGGTTCACCCGGAGGAAACCCATGCAGACACAGGGAGAACGTGCAAACTCCACACAGACAGTGACCCAAGACGGGAATTGAATCCGAGTCCCTGGCGCTGTGAGACAGTAGGGCTAACCACTGTGCCGCCCTCAGTCAGGAAGACTGGGAAAATTGTGTGTTTCCAATGGAAATGTTAAAAAAATTTACACAGTTAAATATTTGAGGTCAGAGGAAGGACGACTTTTTTTCATCACAATGATGGATAATTTTCTTGTGTTACATCTGATCACACACTTGTAAAACGTTGTAAAACTGCATGATATTGAACATATAAAACAAGTGCTTAACGCAAAGTTAGTTAAAGATGTTTTAACATTCAATTAAGAACGAACATTTTTTACATAACACCTCATGCTGCAAATTATTTGCATTTTTGTACATCAGTAAGTAATTATGCAGAACCCTTCTTACAATGTCACTCCTGCTGACCAAATGTCCACTTTGAACCCTGAAAATGTATCTAGGCCATTTGCAATTTCTGGAGGTTGGAATGCTGGTGACCCTTGACTTGTCCTACATGTGTCATCCTCTGCAAAAGGGTGCAATGCCTGAAAGTTAGAATCAAAAAAGGGGTTATTTATGTCTAGTTGGGTACAGAAAAGAAACATTTTCAAATCATCACATTCCACATAGTGGATTTTATTTTAAAATAATTTTCAA
The DNA here is from genome assembly GCF_964213995.1 of Mustelus asterias. Taxonomy (NCBI): domain Eukaryota; kingdom Metazoa; phylum Chordata; class Chondrichthyes; order Carcharhiniformes; family Triakidae; genus Mustelus; species Mustelus asterias. The sequence continues at coordinate 25,797,578 of NC_135826.1, forward strand.
TAAACGTTTGAGAGAGAACGAGTTAACATTATTCACAAAATATCAAAAAAATGCAAAAAAAATGCAACAGACTTGGACGGGGCCTTAAATTTAAACCTGCAAGCAACAGAAAATTGGGATCAAAGCTTGCCTGTTGCATTCACAGACCCCAGTATGCGCCAAAAATCCACTACCACATTGATTTTTGTTCTGACTCCTTTTGCGTCTGAGTGCAGTTCCAACCAAGCCTGATGGGATCAAAGTTTCTCCCTACCTTCATTCACAGGTGCCAAAATGGCAAGAAGTGGAAAATTACATCCAGGCATGGTCTTCTGAAGTAAGTGTTCATTGGCAAGGAGTGAAATAAAATGTTCCATTCCCTAGAACAGAACTGAATGTATTACTCGATTTTTTAAAAAGAAAAATTGACTTGTCCAAAGAGAACTGATTTGTATTGTTGCTTTTTCACTTTTCTTTTTCATGGTTTTTCTTCTCTGAATAAATCTACTTTTCTGAAGAGATTTTAACCTTCCCTACCATCAAAATATAAAGTTTCAAGGTGTTCTTTCTGAATTTTCCACAGCATCTGCATTTGACCTTTCTTGTGTATTCCCAGCATATTTAAGCAACTCTGACTGTAGGAGGTATCATGGCATGACTCTTGCCAAATTAAGGATATTGCGGATTCCATTTATGGGGGACAAGCGAAATACGTTCAAAACTTACAGGATAAAGAGATGTGTATTGTCTCCAGCCAGGGCAGTTAGTGAGATTTTTTAAAAAAAGAGGGCGGCACGGTAGCACAGTGGTTAGCACTGCTGCTTCACAGCTCCAGGGACCTCGGTTCGATTCCCGGCTTGGGTCACTGTCTGTGTGGAGTTTGCACATTCTCCCCGTGACTGCATGGGTTTCCTCCGGGTGCTCCGGTTTCCTCCCACAGTCCAAAGATGTGTGGGTTAAGTTGATTGGCCATGTTAAAATTGCCCTTAGTGTCCCGGGATGCTTAGGTTAGAGGGATTAGTGGGTAAATATGTAGGGATATGGGGGTAGGGCCTGGGTGGGATTGTGGTCGGTGCAGACTCGATGGGCCGAATGGCCTCTTTCCGTGCTGTAGGGTTTCTAAGTTTCTTACTAAGGCTTAAAAAAAACGCATGCTGTTGAGAAAAACCAAAGACGAGCTCAGCGAGGAAGATGGTGAGATGAAAGATTGATAAGATCATATTTCATCCCAAAAATTGTGAAGTACTAAAGCCAAAGCTGAGCATGTTCCATCTATTCGCAACTAGTAACTCTTCACATACTTTAAGACATTTGCTGTGCAGTAAGAAAAATGAGAATCAGTCTTACTTGAGACCACAGCAGAAGTAATATCTAATCAATTTAATTGAGCAGAAAAGTCAAGGCAGCAGCAAAGCACACAAAAAAATAACTCAGCAAATTTAAGGGATTATCTACTTTGTCCTCATGACAATTCACAGCTATGGAGCTGGCCACTGCATATAAACAGTGAATCTTACTACTTCTTAAAAACTTAAAAGCCAAATACCAAAAGGTAACACAATTTATCCAGGAAAAATAACTACCAACCAGAGAGAATAAATAGAGTAAACCATGTGTTTAGACTTCGGTGATCATGCATTGTAGGTGATTGGAGATCACTTTATATTGATAATTCAAGAATAAATATATCAAAGTTTTATATGTCTGTGTTGAAACTCAGACACAAGCTTAAAGAGAGAGATTTAAGGAAAGGCTGTCAATGTGAACCTGGTTAAAACTCTGTATGAAGCTTGCTGAGCCATCTGAATCAGAGATGAGCATCTCAGATGCAACATTGATAGTGGCTGTGATCTCAAAAAGTCATTTCAACTTGTGAAAAGCCACAAATCAAGTACACAAGTTGTCAACAACAACATTGAGCAGAATGTGTATACTAGGTTATGTCAGTCAGGGAGAGAATCTCAGTATTAGGTACCTTGCCTTGCCATCTAATTTTAAGTAGATTTTTCAAGCAGATCATGTGAAAATGGTGTAGTTGTTCTGCGTGCCCGCAGCAAAGTTCCACATCTCATCACCACCATCTCAAGGCAATCTGACTGGGCAATAAATGCAGGCCTAGTCAGCGAAGCCCACATCCCATGAACAAATTTTTAACAAGTCTCACAAGCATATAAGAGAATGGGAAGGACAAACACCCTGCATAGCTTCACTTTTCTTGAGAGAGACTAATTCTCTCATACAGGTTTTCATAGCTTTCAAAAGGCAACACTGGCCTTAGCCATTCTGGAGGTGATTTCATTGTCAATGTGATCTACTCTGGACAAGATGCTTCTGTGATAGTAAATGTGTTGACTGCTTCAAGCTTTTAACCATGGACTGTAACAGCTGGCTTCATATACTGCTTTTGCGGGACTGGCTGGTACGAGGCTTCAGGCATTTTGGTGCTGATTGTGAGATCAAGGTTATCATATACAGATGAGAAACGGTCCATGTTGCGTGGCATTTCCTGAATAGGCATTCAAGACATAGACATCAGCGAAAATTAATTCACAAACCACAGTTCTGCGCATTTTGGTTTGGGCTTGTAGTCAACAAATAGAAAACTTTGCCATCTGTGCGATATCTACTGCTAACACTAAATGCTTCCAAAAACATGGCAAAGAACACCATGCTGAACAGGGTAGGAGCCAACGCACAGCTATGCATCATCACTCTATTTGTGACTGGGAAGGCATCAGAACACACTCCACCAAGCAAGAATGCCATCAGTGAGGGGGTGGAGGTGGGCTTAAAATGAAGAATCGCAAGTCAAAGAAATGTTGAAACTAATCAATACTCCAAAACAAATGAGAGCAATTGGCACTGCAATGGACTTTATAGCATTAAAAGCAACAGAATGTCAGTCAAAGGTTTCAGTTGTTCACTATGTGGGCTCCAAGGCTGAATAGTACTGAAGAATCAATTGAATTTGAGGTTTTCAACTCACTAACGGGGATTGATCTGAAGAGAACTGGCATCTTCGATTCCAATCTTTCCATTTACACGACTTACTGTTAAGCACTGTCTGCGTGAGGCTGCACACTTCTTGACATACCTAAAGCCCTCAAGCTTTCTTCATCTTTTGAACATATCAAGGTTGACCATCCATTCCAATTAGAAAAAAGGAAACTCAAAAGTGGGCTTTAAGTTTAAAATCATTCTTAAAATAAAAATTCCGTCTGGTGTTCATCAGGAGCTAGTACAGATACTACACTATTCTTAAGCAATAACTAAGAAACATAAATTGAAATGCATCTTTTGAAAAGATCAGCAACAATAGATATTATGGCAGGCACTTAAGCAACATTAAATGAAGTATGTGTGTGCTATGCAATGGAATAAAAACTAGGATACCTACTTCAGCTACTCCTAGGTCTGAGATTTTCAAAGTGCCATCCGTTGTTAGTAGTAGGTTGCCTGGTTTAATATCTTTATGGACTATTCCTTGACTGTGCAAATATTCTAGACCGTCAATCAGTTGGCAGAAGTACCTGTCCAAATTATTTTGAGAAAAAAATGTTATACAGTAAAATCAGATTAAAGGAATGGAAAATATTAAGATAAGACAGTTTGGCCTTTGGAACATAAGAGTGCGAGACATCAACATTTACAAGATATACTACTACGATTTCTTTATTTGCACTAGGCAAGTGCATACATGATATCATAATGTTCACTAATATGAATACCCATTGTTCCGTTTAGTTCCACTCCCTGCATTCATTAATACCCAAGGTCTTTGTTACACTACATTGCAATCTGTAATGAAATAGGCAAAACTCTTTGTCAACTTAAAAATTCAACCACCAACTATTATTTTGTCTAACAACAACCACCACCCTTCAATGGTGTTTTTCATACTGCACATGCATTATAAAAATGTAATAGTAAACAACTAAGAATATCACAGAATTCTGACAGCGCAGGAGGCAGCAATTTGGCCTATTGTGTCAACACTGGCTTTCCACACAGGCATCATGACTTAGTATCATTCCCCTGCCTTTTCCTCATACCCCTGCACATTTTAATCATCTAATGCCCTCTTGAATGCCTCGATTGAACCTGCCTCCATCAGACTTCCAGGTAGTGCATTCCAGATCTGAACCAATCGCTGTATGAAAAAAAATCAATGTGCCCTCTCATTCTTTTACGAGCGTCTACTCCGTCCAGCCCCCTCATGATTTTGAGCATCTCAATCAAACCTCCTCTTAGCCTTCTTTTCTCCAAGGAGAACAGTCCCAACCTCTCCAAACTATCCCCATAACTGAAGATCCTCACCCCTGGAACCATTTCCTCTTTTGCACTCTCTCCAATACGTTCACACAACATGGCACAGGTGAGAGAGAGAGAGAGCTTGGTTAGGACAGCAGCATACCAAAATTTAAACAATGTAAAAGTTCACATTTTGGAATTTTTCTGACCGGTAGTTCCATTGCAAAGATTTTTCGGACAAGTTACATTTTAAGAGGTGTGTTTTAAACAAAGTGTATCAAAACATGTTTAATAAGAGGACTGAAAAAGCTGTTAAAACATCAGCTTCTCCCAAGGACTGTAACCAATAAGCAATTAGCTAGATTTTCTACAATGAGGTTCCGGGAATAGTGGGGAAGAGATGGTTATCAGCCTGTTGAACCTCATTATAAACGCTCCTGCCGTGGCCAACAAGTCCTAGCATTGGATTTGAACCAGAGCTTCTGGTCCAGGGGTAGGGGCACAACCACTGTGCCACAAGACCTTCTATTTATTCCTAATCAACTACACAAAGAATATAACAGCTTTCATCGCAACACAGGCAAAATTTTAGATGCAGTTTTCTTCTGGATTTCCTCATAACAAAATGGGCACTATTAACATATTGTGCACTCCTGCTCTATAATAAACTTTATTTAATACTTTTGGTTCAGGCAGTCATCAATCCCACGTTAATTAATCCCGATCCACAGCCTTAAATATGAGAATCTTTTAAATCTCGGAAACTGGTGCACAACAAATCAGCAGTATGCTACAAAGCGACAATGAGTCACTTAAATAGGCGAACTATATCTAAATCTCACTAACTTCAGTGAGAGCCTCGCAGATACTTCACAACTGAAGTCTCTACTTCATTGCTGAAGATCAACATCAGACATTTAGGAAGATATACTGCACTGACATAATATGGAGACAAATCAGGATTATAAGTTAATGCTAACTATAAAACATTGGGAGGTGAATGCTTGTTGTGGGTACCAACATGGTAGTTTTATAAAAGGAACAAAAAGGAGGAAAAATGTTATATTTTCAAGTTGTGCAAATACCCCAAATTTATTTTCCAAGTTTTTCTGGAAACCAATGCTTTCTGGGATTCAGTGGAGATGTGATTAAGAGAGGAAGTGGAAATGGGACATAAATAGAAGATGAGACCCACAAAGCAGTTGAATCAGGTATGTAAAGTTGAACTGCTTAAAAGTGAAGCCTTTGACACTGTACGATAATTAATAAAAGTTACTTACCCATGAGTTTGAAAAACTGGGAATTTCTTATCTGTGACACTGTCCAACATTTCTTGCATTCCGCACACGCAATACTCCATTACCATATACGTTAGTCAAGTCAAGGAAATGCTATATAGCAATTTATTACCAAAACATTCACGGATGATTTTATTTTAGCATTATAGCATTCCAACAAACATAAATGCATTCCTGTACATCAGTTAGTAGAGTAATTATTTGTTTCCATATTATCAAAAAGAAGCTTTGTAAGGCTTTAAATATATATATTTTTTAAAATAGGGAATTTTAACTCATTTGGAAGTCAAATTCCATCAGTTCCCATTCTTGAAAGGTGCAAGATAAAAACAAATACTTGCAACGTATAGTATTTTTAAATGGCAAGTTGTCCCAAAATGCTTCAAAGGAGGCACAAGATCGCACTAATTGAAAAAAATGAAAACTCGAAAAGTCATTTCAGTGACTTGTAAATTGAAGTTTCAAATTAAACTGCAGATTGAGAGGTTGGGGGTGTGTGTGTGTGTCATGTGAAGCAAACACAGGAATAGTTGCGTTTCTTGTGAGTTCTGGTACTACTTTGCTAGAAATCCTCTGATTTATTGTGCTCATGCAGCTCACACTCAATTAAGTTGGGAGTGAAAACTCCATTTTAGGTCTCTGGAGGGCTTTTTGGTCGAACTCTACTGACAAAATGCTGAGAAATGCTATGAAAACCAACGACAAGAAAGATCAGCCGGAGGCAACTGGAGAGAAATAGGTTCTTCAATATGGCGACTCAGCAACTGAGGCAGCTCTTGACCTGACACTTTCAAATCTCAGAATGCCTAGTTATAGAGTCAGAGAGGATTACAGCATGGAAACAGGCCCTTCGGTCCAACTTGTCCATGCCGCCCTTTCTTTTTTAAAACCCCTAAGCTAATCCCAATTGCCCGCATTTGGCCCATATCCCTCTATACCCATCATGCCCAAGTAACTATCTAAATGCTTTTTAAAAGACAAAATTCTACCCGCTTCTACTACTACCTCTGGCAGCTTGTTCCAGACACTCACCACCCTCTGAAAGAATTGCCCCTCTGGACACTTTTGTATCTCTCCCCTCTCACCTTAAGCCTATGTCCTCTAGTTTTAGACACGCCTACCTTTCGGAAAAGATATTGACTATCTGGCTGATCTGTGTCCCTCATTATTTTATAGACCTCTATAAGATCACCCTTCAGCCTTCTACGCTCCAGAGAAAAAAGTCCCAGTCTATCCAGCCTCTCCTTATAACTCAATCCATCCAAGTGTGGCCTTACCAATGTCTTGTACAACTTCAACAAGGAGTCCCAACTCCTGAATTCAATGTTCTGACCGATGAAACCAAGCATGCCGAATGCCTTCTTCACCACTCTGTCCACCTATGACTCCACTTTCAAGGAGCTATGAACATGTACACCTAGATCGCTTTGTTCTGTAACTCTCCCCAACGCCCTACCATTAACTGAGTAAGTCTTGCCCTGGTTCAATCTACCAAAATGCATCACCTCACATTTGTCTAAATTAAACTCCATCTGCCATTCGTCAGCCCACTGGCCCAATTGATCAAGATCCCGTTACAATTGGAGATAACTTTCTTCACTGTCCACTATGCCACCAATCTTAGTGTCATCTGCAAACTTACTAACCATGCCTCCTATATTCTCATCCAAATCATCAATGTAAATGACAAATAACAGTGGGCCAAGCACTGATCCCTGAGGCACACCGCTGGTCACAGGCCTCCAGTTTGAAAAACAACTCTCTACAACCACCCTCTGGCTTCTGTCACCAAGCCAATTTTGTATCCATTTAGATACCTCACCCTGGATCCCGTGAGATTTAACCTTATGCAACAACCTACCATGCAGTACCTTGTCAAAGGCCTTGCACTGCCCTCATCTATCTTCTTGGTTACCCCTTCGAAAAACTCAATCAAATTTGTGAGACACGATTTTCCACTCACAAAGCCATGCTGACTGTCCCTAATCAGTCCTTGCGTCTCTAAATGCCTGTAGATCCTGTCTCTCAAAATACCTTCCAACAATTTACCCACCACAGATGTGAGGCTCACTAACCTGCAGTTCCCAGGCTTTTCCCTGCAGCCCTTTTTAAACAAAGGCAGAACATTTGCACTCTCCAATCTTCAAGCACCTCACCCATGACTATCAATGATTCAAATATCATAGAATCATAGAATCCCTACAGTGCAGAAAGAGGCCATCTGGCCCATCGAGTCTGCACCGACCACAATCCCACCCAGGCCCTACCCCCATATCCCTACACATTTACCCACTAATCCCTCTAACCTATGCATCTCAGGCCACTAAGGGGCAATTTTAGCATGGCCAATCAACCTAACCCGCACATCTTTGGACTATCTACCAAAATACCAAATATCTTGGCTAGGAGATCCACAATTTCCTCCCTAGCCTCCCACAAAGTCCTGGGATACACTTCATCAGGTCCCGGGGATTTATCTACCTTGATGTGCTTTAAGACTTCCAGCACCTCCTTCCCTGTAATACATACACTCCTCAAAACATCACTATTTATTTCCCCAAGTTCCCTAACATCCATGCTTTTCTCAACAGTAAATACTGATGAGAAATATTCATTTAGGATCTCACCCATCTCTTGTGGATCCGCACATAGATGACCTTGTTGATCCTTAAGAGGCCCTACTCTCTCCCTTGTTACTCTTTTGCCCTTTATGTATTTGTTGAAGTTCTTTGGATTCTCCTTTGCCTTATCTGCCAAAACAATCTCGTGTCCCCTTTTTGCCCTCCTGATTTCTCTCTTAACTCTATTCCTACACCCCCTATACTCTTCAAGGGATTCACTTGATCCCAGTGGCCTATGCATGTCATATGCCTCCTTCTTCTTCTTGACCAGGGCCTCAATGTCCCGAGTCATCCAGGGTTCCCTACTTCTGCCAGTCTTGCCCTTCACTCCAAGAGGAATGTGTTTACCCTGAACCCTGGTTAACACACTTTTGAAAGCGTGCCACTTACCAGACATCCCTTTGCCTTCCCACAGACTCCCCCTTAATAACTTTTGAAAGTTCCTGCCTGATACCATCAAAATTGGCCTTGCCCCAATTTAGAATTTTAACTTTTGGGCCAGACCTATCATTCTCCTTAGCTAGTTTAAAACTAATGGAATTGCAGTCACTGGTCCCAAAATGATCCCTCATTAACACTTCTGTCACCTTCCCTTCATTATTTCCCAAGAGGAGGTCAAGTTTTGCTCCTCTCTAGTCGGGCCATCCACATACTGAATGAGAAATTCCTGCTGAATACACTCAATAAATTTCTCTCCATCCAACCCTCTAATACTATGGCTGTCCCAGTCAATGTTGAGAAAGTTAAAATCATGGCTTTGGCCATTTGGCCCAACAAGTCTGCTCTGATCCTCCGATTTTACCCTGTCCCAATCCCATAACTCTACATATTTACTCCGCTAATCCACCTAACTTTTTTTTAGCACCTGGAGGAAGCCCACGCAAACACAGGGAGAACGTGCAAACTCCACATAGGCAGTCACCCAAGGCCAGAATCGAACTTGGGTCCCTGGTGCTGTGAGGCAGCAGTGCTAACTACTGTGCCACCATGCTGCCCCAAAAGGCTGATGACTACTAATATTATCAAAGTCATTGATGAGAAACTCAGTCTATTAGCATAAACATCAGTGACCATGTTTTAGAATTGCAGAAAATTGGTAAATGACTTGACGAAGTCAAGAAGATAATTTTTACTGTGGAAAATGCAACTTCTTCGATAAAGGCCCGTCTATCAAAAAGCAGCTTTTTATAATGTCAGAACATCTAGACAATTTAGAGAACCGAAGCCAGAGGAAAAATGTTTGAATTAAGGATTTACCAACTCTGTTGTTTTTGAGTGTTGTGGGGCCGCTGCTTTGTTGTTGAAAAAAAAAGAAAAAAACTCAAATTAAAATATTTACAAAAAAAAATCTGTGGATTATTTTAATATTGATATTTAAATTCTCTCATTTAAGTTATTCCAATCCTGAAAACACTGAATGGGAACAATCACACATCTTCAAAATACAAAAACAGAGTGTTGAAACAGGAGCATTAGTTTTCTTTTGCATTATTAAACTAGAAGATAATTTTCTGCTTCGATACGGTTTCTACCTATGTCGAAAACCAGACATCCAGGAACAGAATGTGTGTGGTGGACCGTAAAGCAGTAAAGACTACATACTCTCAATTTATTAAATTCTGCAAGATCAGACAGGCCTATCCAGAGTTTAATATACATTTACATATTGTGTACATGCAGTGATGCACGAATTGGCTTGTTCTGCCTATTTTCTTTCCCTTATCTCAGTCGGTAATTCTATGCTCACAAGAATTGATGCCTAAATCTATTCCACCCACACTATGTCAGTGTTATTCACCTTATCGTATCCCATACATAAACAAGAGAACCACGTCACAGATTCTTAAAAATGATTTATTTCTATGCTAAAATGTTTTAAATGCCAAAGGTCTGAAATATTGTGATAATTTTGAATATGAAGACTGAGAAAGTGTAAAGAACTCCTTTTAATGAAACTCGTCCATCACTAGCAAGGACAGAGCTGGCTGGGCAAGATAAATGGCTGCATTGATCACCAATTTGCACAGGTGCATGGAAGGATGTACATTGTTCCCAGCAAGACGTCTTCACTTCAAATCATTTTTCTCATTGCAGAATTTGGGTATGTGGTCCAACTCATTCAAAACACAAGGAATTCATAATACAACTGCAAAATGTGAAAGCAGCATTCATGGGTTTGTACAGAAGTTGATTTTACACCATATTAAATCAGATAATGAGTTCTGTTGAAGGATTCGTTCTTAGAATCATAGAATGCTTAGAGCACAGAAGGAGGCCATTTAGCTTGTACTGGTCATGACAGCTCTCTGCAAAAGCTTCACAGTTAGTTCCATTGCCTCATTTTTACCCCGTGGCCCTGCAATTTTTTTCTGTTCAGATAATTATCCAATTTCCTTTTGAAAGCAACGATTGAGTTTGCCTCTGCCATGGGAATATATATTCTTACCTAAAATTTTACTCAACTGTGAAATTGCCTTAGAATACAACTTTTCTTTTGCAAACTGAGCAGTGGGGTTGTATGTATACAGATGCAAGTATTTCACACAATTTACAACAAGATTAAACTTCAACACCTATTAGAGAAAGAACAGACAAAAGAACAAGAATTACTTGTAATATTGACATCTCTTCCCAAAATAATTCTAAGCTTCAGAACTGATTATTAACTGAAAGTAATGAAACCTATTTATGGAGCGCCATGTTTAAAAAATATACCATAGTCACAGATCTTCAAATGCAATAGTTTTTCAATATAATAGACAGAAAATTATGGAACAAATGTGTGCCTAATTTAACCATACATCATGGAGTACAAGCAAAAAATATTGCATTTCAAAATCATCACTAGAGACAGGCCAAGTCTGTGACTTGGAATATTCCAAAGGAAACAGAAGCTCATCAGAGCAGTTGGGACGTTATGTTACAACTGTACAAGACATTGGCATGGCTACATTTGGAGTACTGCGTACAATTCTGGTCACCCTCCTATAGGATGTTATTAAACTGCAAAGGGTGCAAATAATATTTACAAGGATGTTACCGGGACTGGAAGGTTTGAATGATAAAGAGAGGCTAGATAGGTTTGGACTTTATTTTTTTCCCCTAGAGTCTAAGAGGACGAGGGGTGGCCCTATAGAGGTTTATAAAATCATGAGGTGCATCGATAAGGTGAATACCCAAAATCTATTCCCCAGGGTAGGAGATTCCTAAATTAGAGGGCATAGGTTTAAGGTGAGAGGGGTAAGATTTAAAAGGCACCAGAGGAGCAACTTTTTCACAGAGGGTGGTGCGTGTATGGAATGAGCGGTCAGAGGAGGTGGTAGAGGCGGGTACAATTACAACATTTAAAAGACATTTGGACAGGTACCTGGATAGGAAAGGTTTATAGGGATATGGGCTAAACGTAGGCAAATGGGACTTGTTCAGTTTAGGAAACTGGTCGACATGGGCCAAAGGGCTTATTTCTGTGCTGTATATCTCAATGACCCCGAGTCATCCAATTTTACCCATACGCATATCCTAAATAACTTCAAAAAAACTTACTTTGCAGGATTAAATATTACCCAGTCATTAAAAAAAGGATATATTTTTTGCTTTTCTTCATTATACAGCACATCTACCAACTGGATTACATTTTTGTGTCGTAGTCTCCTGAGCAACTGGATTTCCCTGAAAACAAGAAGACATAAAGTTGAAATAAAATAAAGGTCTTTCCACTTCAGACAGTGTTAATAAATCGATTTCCATTAAACAGTATACTGATTTGAAAACAAGATTTTAAAAAAGTTATTTAAGTTCCAATACAAATATTCTTTTCAAATAAGATGCCTTTCATTGTCACAATAGGTTATATATCTTTTGGAATACAAAGGAAAGAATCTGCACTTATGTTGTCTCTGTCAGGTCCTCTAAGTTAAAGTATGGTCACTGTTGTAATGAGGGTAAACATGGCACTAATTTTATGCACAGAAAGTTTCCACAAACAGCAAGAGAGATCACAATGGCACATGGTTAGCACTGCTGCCTCACAGTGCCAGGGACCCAGGTTCGATTACCGGCTTGGGTGGAGTTTGTCTGTGTGGAGTTTGCACGTTCTCCCTGTGTCTGCGTGGGTTTCCTCCGGATGCGCCGGTTTCCTCCCACGGTCTAAAAGACGTGCTGGTTCGGTGCATTGACCCGAACAAGTGTCGGAGTGTGGCGACTAGAGGAATTTCACAGTAAATTCATTGCAGTGTTAATGTAAGCCTTACTTGTGACTAATAAATAAACTTTAACAATAATCAGTTAGTTAGTTTTAGTGCTATTGGTGGAGGGATAGGTATTGGCCAAGACACATAGAATGCCCTTGCTGTTTCTCAGATAATGAAATTCAAAAGACAAAACCTTCAAAAATGCCACATTCCCACCACATTGAGGGATCAACCTAAGCTATGTGCTCAAGTACTATAATGGGATTTGCCAGACCTTTTGATGCAGGGTATCAAATCAAGCTGACACAACTGCACTTAATTGCAAAAGTACACATAACAGTTTATGCCCTATAAAATGACAAATTAAAACATCTGAAGTGTATAATAATGTATCATATGCAAGTATAGAACAGTGCACTGAACTGTAAATTTGTTCACTTTTAGGACAGATATATTAGTAATACAGACTATAAGTGGTAGCTCACCATACTGAAATGTTTGTCTATTTTTGTCTTTAATCAGCTCAACCGTACTTCAGCATTAGTGCTTGGGGCTACACACTAAAGTTAGATTCCCATTTAAAATCTGGCAAATCCCTCTAAGCTCCATTTCCCTATCTTTCCGTTCCAATTTCTCATTTCCTTGGGAGACCAACCTTACTAACGAAAGAGTGCAAATTAAAATTAAGATATCATTCCCACTTTCCAAACACACCAAGGTATTCGAATAATTGGAATTTCAAGCTGGTTGCACATTATTGATGTTCTAAATATCCAAATCACATTTTTGATTAGAAAGTAGGAAATAATTTGTTTAAAATCATCTACAAATTTCATATTCCCAAATTGTCCTCACTTTTTTCTTTCTGCAATAATGATATACAGTTGGAAAGCCCATATTCAAATTACACATTTGAATTATGTAAATAAAATAAACCTGCAGTTGAAAGTACTGACAGTTCCTTTTCTGTGCCACAAGAGAGCAGTAAAAGAGTGTTTTATAATATGAGATTATGAAACGACAGATTAACTTTACTACAGATGCAATACTAGAAACCCCGCATGTTATATATCCACATCTACAGATGGTCTATGGAATTAAGGGATAAAAATTGAAAATAATTTTTAGTACATAACTCCAATCATCTAAGAAATTCTCGCACACTTCCTAACAGGCAGCTGTCGTAAAACATTGGTCCAAATCTGGGAGTTAATCAGTTATCATGGATTCTTGACAGGAAATGTGCACTTCAATAAGAAAAACATTTATAGTATTGCATTTATTTTCCTTAAACGCATTTATCACCAATTCCAAAAACTTGACTTACTATTTTCTCAGACTATACTTACCATTTGATTAACTGAGAGGTACGGAAGGGAATTTCAAGTTAAACCTTGCTGAAGATATCCCTCTCCCACTTGTAGCAGCCACCCCATATCCTAACCAAAGTTAGGCCTAGCTGAGATCTACAATGACTTCAATCCATAGTTCACTACCATCCCATGGCTCAACAGTTTGGAATTGCATGTCGTATGAACAATGACATATACTTTAGTTTGCACAATGCAAGGCAATGTTTTTAAATAGATACAAAATAGATAAAGCAATGAACTGCATGAAAGTGTATTGAAGGAGGGTGAGAGTCCAGAAATATTCCTCAATTATGCAGCCAATTTTCCAATAGCTAATGGCAAGGATTTCTTCATTATAAATTGCACTTAAGCCACGTTACTGGAGTTGTACATTGCTGACATCATGCATAAATCCATGTGCATGATTTGATTTTAGGCTGGGGTATTATAAGCATGAATTAAATTCAATTATTATTATTCAAGCACAGTGCTTTCAGAACTCTTCTTTAATACCCAGCCAAAATATTTTCTATATTTACAGGTTCAACAGTTTATTCTCTGAATAGTTAACACACTAATACTAAGAACATCACACTATAAATATACTGGTTCTAGAATTAAGTGTACACAATATTGCTTCCTCCACTTATGCAAAATGATGACACTCTACCAAATAAAAATTCTGAAACCTTTCCCCAGATCATCTACAATGTATATAGTAAAAGTCTAGAATACAAGAGCAGGGATGTACTTCTGAGGCTATACAGGGCTCTGGTCAGACTCCATTTGGAGTACTGTGAGCAGTTTTGGGCCCCGTATCTCAGAAAGGATGTGCTGGCCTTGGACAGGGTCCAGAGAAGGTTCACAAGAATGATCCCTGGAATAAAGAGCTTGTCGTATGAGGAACGGTTGAGGACTCTGGGTCTGTACTCATTGGAGCTTATGAGGGGATGAGGAGGGATCTTATTGAAACTTACAAGATACTGCGAGGCCTGGATAGAATGGACGTGGAGAGGATGTTTCCACTAGCAGGAAAAACTAGAACCAGAGGGCACAACCTCAGGCTAAAGGGACGATCTTTTAAAACAGAGATGAGGAGGAATTTCTTCAGCCAAAGAGTGGTGAACCTGTGGAACTCTTTGCCACAGAAGGTTGTGAAGGCCAGGTCATTGAGTGTCTTTAAGACAGAGATAGATAGGTTCTTGATTAATAAGGGGATCAGGGGTTATGGGGAAAAGACAGGAGAATGGGGATGAGAAAAATATCAGCCATGGTTGAATGTCAGAGCAGACTCGATGGGCCGAATGGCCTAATTCTGCTCCTCTGCCGTATGTCTTATGGTCTAAGCTTAATCAAAATGTCTGCAATTAAATATCTTTTGTTTTTTTCTGTAATTATTTCGCATCAGTGGAATTTGGTTTTAAAAAAGTGAAAAATGAAACAACTTAAAACTAACCCTAACATAGACTTACAAAATCAGTGCTTAAGCACAGGACCATGGAATTGATCTCAAGTGAAGCAACAACAAATCCTATGTTCTAAATTTGGAGTTCCAACATTCAACTTGTATATGCAGGGTATTATATCATCAGATGACAAGAGTTAGGTACAAAATAGAAAGGGATTCTGGCAAAACATTTACTACCCCTACACCCAACTACTGCCAGTAGTTCCCGATTTATAAAAAAAACTAAAATTCAAGGTTCCGGTTTGCCAGAAATATTACAAATTAGACAAATCTAATACAAACAGGTTAGTCAGAAGATTAAACTATTCACTTATCTTTGAATTCTCAGTTGCTTAAACAAGTATGACTGTAATATAATGCAAAGCTGAAACACACACAATTTGAAAAATAGAAGCAGCTCACATTTTTCTTACTGATGGTAATCATTACTTGAATACCCTACACAACGTGCTTAAGTGGGAGTGCAATCAGAATGCTTCACATCCTTTGTTGAGTTTTTAAATTGTGTAATGGAAGTCCAAATTCTTATACAAACTCTGACTGCAGAGGCTAATTGTACCAAAACTGGGAATTTATCAAAAGATGTAGTAGTCTAGAAAGCTTTATAGACTGGGTCCCAGGTTTTTATTCTTGTTCTATAAGGAAACCCATTTCAGCCAGGGAGTAGATAGATTGCTACAATTATTGCCAATGGCTCTGAGTGGAAAGTGCATCAGATGAAGTCAATTCAAGCTCGACTATGATTCCGCACAATTGAATTAGCTGTGATGTTCACTGTTTATGCTCACACGTTATGAGTGGCCAGATTGACAGGATATAGGAAGACAGGTGGTGCCTATGGGACTGTACCCAAGCAAGAAGCAGCAACTTCAGCAGATGAAGGGATAATAAAAAACAGAGCGAAGGATGCAGAGGACAAACTGAAGCAAATGAAAAGTCAGCAGTGAAGTTAAGTGTTACATAGAATGTATGGTACAGAAACAGACCACTCAACCCAAACGTCTATGATGGTGAAGAAGCCTCCAGTTTCCCTAATTATCTAACCCTATCAGAATATACTGCAATCCCATTCTACTTCGTGTTCCTTTATAAATTTCCCGTAAGTGCATCTATGCCATTTGTCTCAATTACTCCACGTGCTTTCAAGATCCACATTCTAACCACTCACTAGGTAAAGAAATTTCTTCAGAATTCCTTAATGAATTAATAGTGATCACCTTGTGTTTATAATCACCAGTTTCAGATTCCTGCAAAAACAGAAATTCCATCTGAATTTTAAAAGACCTCTATTAAGTCATCCCTCAGTCTTCTCTTTTCTAGTGAAAGGATCCCCAGTTTCTTCAGTCCTTCATATGTACATACATACAAACATATAAATTAGGAGCAGGAATAAGCCATTAGGCCCCTCCAGCCTGTTCTGCCATTCAATAAGATCATGGCCAAATCTGATTGCGACCTCAATTCCATATTCCACCGACCCATTAACCTTTGATTCCCTTGTTAATCAATAATCTATCTGCTTCTGCCTTAAAAATATTCAGTGACCGTGCCTCCATTGGTCTCCAGGGAAGAGAGTTCCAAAAATTCATGACAAAAAAAATCTTCATCTTGGTCTGAAATTACACACCTTTTTTTAAACTGTGTCCCCCTCCCTCCCGTTTTAGTCTCGCTCACTAGGGGAAAACATCCTTTCAGCATCCACCCTGTCAAGTCCTCCTCAGAATCTTACATGTTTCAATAAAATCATCTCTGTCTTCTAAATTCCCAATGGATACAGGCTCCAACCTGTCCAACCTTTCCTCATAAGATATACCCGAGAGGGAATTAAGTCGAGGGAATGTTCTCTGAAGTGCATTTACATCCTTTCTTAAATAAGGAGACCAAAACCGTACATAGTAGTCAGATGTGCTCTCACCAACACACTGTACAACTTCCTAACAGCTGTAACCTCTCAATTTTGTTACCATCACTAAAGCACCTGAATCTCTGATGTAATTATTGAGTTTCAATTCAGATAGACCATGGAAAACCTTTGGCCTATATATAGAAGGAACTTCACAATTGGACAGACGTCAACTGATAATCCCAGTAAAAGTGACTGTTTGCTTCAGCCTCTTATAACCTTTAATGGATTGATTAACATTACAAGATTCCTGATTAGGAACATGTTAACAGATCTGTTCAGATTCTCCCTCTTCTTGTGATACATTCGATTAATTTTAGCATCTGAATAATGGATGGTTCCTGGGCACCACAACTGACCTGACAATAAATGGCTGTTTTCCCCATCCTCCCAAAACCATTTGAATCTGTTCAAATTTGCAGGTGTTCTCAGACCTAGAAACCACAGACTTATACTTCTAATTTTTAATGACATTTCTGCAAAAGAGCACTTAGCAAAAAAAAATTGAGCAATTAAATAAAGAATAATGGTGACAACCAGTTATGCAACCCAAATGGCTCACAATGCATTTCCAGAAAGCACTGAAATGGAATGTACAAGCAGAATAACAATAATTAAAGCCAACACCCTGATTTGAATAGGGTGTTGCTCCTTCATTGCCGTGAGTCAAAATCCTAGAATTTCCAACCCTCAATTTGCAAAGTACCTTCACCACATAAACCCCCAACGGTTCAAGAAGGCAGCCTACCACCATCTTCTCAAGGGTGACTAGAGAGAGGGCAATGGTGACTTGCCAGCACTTCCAGAGAATAAAAAGTAACATTGAAAACTTTCTACCATCAAAACTAACTATGTGAGCATCAAAAGTAATTTCAGGATCAACCGCAAACAATGCAAGCACTGTACACTATAGGTAAAGAATAGAACACCTCACAAATTTCAATAAAATTTCAGACAATATATCTAGCACTGCATTTTTCACAGAATTAACTGAATGGGCAATTTGTCAAGTTTCTGCAAGATTTGGTTCTTGCAAAGCAATTGCAGATTATACAATGTAATATTTAATTAGGAGATGGGAAGGCAAAAGAAGAGGGAATGCACAGAAAAGTCAGAGTCAAAGGTACTGAATGAAAGTTTAGAAAAGGATTATATATGCTGGAAATCAGAAGGGAAAGACCTTGAGCAATAATACAAAGAAAAACGATGCCAACCAGTTATTCAAGTAAAGGGCTGCCCAAAAGCAGCATCCCAGGGCACACACTGCAATTACACATGGTACTAAAACAGAACGTACAAGCAGAATAAGAATGAGTATTTTAAAAGCAATACTTTGGGAGGCAGGAAGCCAACATTGCCTGCCAAGGATGAGGACGATGTGCAAACAGAACGTGGTGTAGGATAGAAAAAGTAGTAGGATTTTGGATAAACTGGAGTTTATCAAGGGTGGAGGATGCGAGGCAAAACAGCACATTACAGCAGTCCAATCTGGAGATGACAAAGCTTTTGACAAACTGCAACTGAAGTAGAACGAGAAGCAGAGGCATTCATTGTCAAAGTAAGTGATTGCGGCAACATTTGGGGTTTAAAGCTCAAATGGAATGATAAAAATTGCTAATAGCTTGATGCGACTAAGACACTGACCAGCAAAAAGATTGAAATTGGATGAAATAATCTAGAAAGATTGTCAAGAATACTGTTCTTCAGCAAGAAGCTGTGACTCATCCAAGACTTTATGTTGGACTAACAGTATGGAGACCAGGTGAAGATTCAGGAAAAACATTGGAGAAGTGGAACTAACTATAAGCATTAAAGTTGATTGCATACTTGCTGATATATGATCAAGGTAGAACATGTAGACAAGAAAGAAAAGGAAGACACCAGAAGTGACAGCAGAGAGTGGGTGGAGAGTCATTGACAGAGGCTTTTAGTATCATATATACAGATGAATAAAACTGGGATATGACAACAACAGGGATTTTCACAGTAACTTCATTGTAGTGTTAACGTAAACCCACTTGTGGCACTAATAAATAAAATAAATATACAGTTCCAAGGCACCCTTTAACATAAAGCATCCCAAATTTCACAACCAAAGGAGGAGATATTAGGGCAAATGAGCAAAAGCTTTGTCAAAGAGGTAAGTTTTAAGGGGTGCCATGGAGGAAAGCAAGCCACAAAGCCCAGAGTGGAAATTCCAGAGCTTAGGACCGAGGCAGCTGACATCACAGCCACCAATGGTACAGCACTTAAAATTTGGGAATGCTCAGGAGGCCAGAAGGGGGGACATCTTGGAAGGTTGTGGGGCTGGGAAAGATTGCAGAGATAGGGACGCACGAGGCCATGGAGCGATTTCAAAACAAGGGTAAGAATTTTAAAATTGAGACATTACTTAACCATTAGACAGTTTAAGTCAGCAAGCAAATGGTGATAGGTGAGCAGCATTTGTTGCACAGTTGAATATGGCAGCAGAGATTTGGATGAGCTCAAGTTTACAGAGGGTAGAATATGGACTGGCCAAGTGTGTTAGAATAGTCAAGTCTGGGGGTAACAAATGCATGGATCAGGGTCTCAGCAGCGGATGAGCTGAGGCAGGGGTGGAGTCAGGTGGAGGTGGGAATAGGGAGATCTTAGTAATAATGCAAATACATAATTGAAAGCTTGTCTTGGGGTCAAATATGACATTGAGGTTCTGAACAGTCTGATTTGGCCTCAGTTGCCAGGGAGAGGGTTGGAGTCAGTGACTAAGGAGCAGTTTGTGGCTAAGCAGGCCAAAGAAATCACTTATTTTAAAGAAATGCAAATAACAAAAGCAATTCCTGCACTCTTCTCTCACTATTCCATCTCCTGCTCCTCTTCTTCCCCATATTTTGTTTTAATCTCAAAGAGCTGAACACCCATTCTCAAATTGTCAAGATTCAATTCCTAGTGCTTCATTCGCCCATCCTGCAGTCAAGAGTTTGGATTCGGGTATTGCTTAAGTACCAAATTAGTACATGAAAGGTGGTTATGACTGAGTAAAAAACCGCATCTTCCATACACAATATCTCAACAAGTGGGGGGAGGAGCTTTATGATGCATTCAGAGCATAAACCAGCCTCCAGACAGGCAGCTGTTCCAGTCAATCACTATCTCCTTTATGCTACCTGGCTCAGCCACAATTCACCGTACACACAAGTACTTGCAGGCCAAGATACAGCTCCTCTTATAGAATCATAGAACTCTGTGCAGAAGGAGGTTATTCGGCCTATCAAGTCTGCACCGACCACAATCCCATGCAGGCCCTATTCCTGTAACCCTTCATAATTACTCTGCTAATCCCCCTGAATGTAGGGTTAATTTAGCATGGCCAATCAACCTAACCCGCACCTCTTTGGACTGTGGGAGGAAACCAGACCACCCAGAGGAAACCCACGCAGACACAGGGAGAAAGTGCAAACTTCACACGGACAGTGACCCAAAGCCAGAATTGAACCCGGGTCCCTAGCACTGTGAGGCAGCAGTGCTAACCACTGTGCCACCTCACCTGGCAGTTAAAGCTGAATGTTTCAACAAGTCCAGTTAGCAATATCCCGGATCAGCAGGTTCAACAAACTTACAGGTACTTAGAAGGTCCAGTTGTTACCTGAAGAATTCTGTAGAGTTCTATTCTGTGCAACTTCAAATAGGAACAGTGCAATACTACCTCCACTGGAAGGGTGAGGATTGCACAATGCTTTTCTTAAGTCAGTTTGGGCAATATTAATGATACTGAAAATGAGAAACAATTTTGTGGAGGTGTTAAAGCTTACTATACCATAATCCGAGATATTTTTACTTCCAATTATAGCCAAGAGCTGGATTTAAAATTGTAATGGCATTCTAATGAGGCTTGACCAAATTCTTAAAATGCAAGATTTCCTTTTAAAATAAACACATTGATTAAATACATTGCTAAGGCAATAGCAACATTAGCTCCAAGATTGCAGTTTTATTCCAAAGACTTTTAGGCTCTATCTTAGTCAGGGGACAATTATCTCAACACAGTTCCAAACTTTAAAAATCCAGTATTTTATACATTTCTTGCATTCTTCTACGTTGGGTGTAGTTTGTCTCTTGCTCTATCACAAGGACAAAGAACTTGTGACCAAATTTTATTGCACTGGACTCTAGTAACTAACCAAATCCATTTTATTAGGAAACATACTCTGCACAAGTGAACGTTTTCTCACTGTGAGGATCAAAGACATAGCTTGTGCAATGAGATTTTAGAAATGTATCTACTTCCTTTCCCTACATCTTTTCCTGTGCAATATCAGTCCATAGAGATAAAAAGGTTTTATTTCCACTCCTGAGTCACACTTTAAATTTTCTTAAATTTTGGCTGAAAGAAGAAAACAGAAGCAAATGATTATCATTTCAAATGAGTATCTTTTCATATACTAGCAACACATCACTTTACAAAATAGACATTGCATATAGAAACTAGAAATTTAAGTTGTGCAATCAAGTACATAAAAACTGAATTAACTGGAGTTGGAATCTGAAAATGGACAAGTTTCTGTTACTTGAAAATGCACAACTTTAGGAGATGCTTGAAGCACAGCATTTTTCCCTCAGAGCCAGTGTCAAAATGAAGCTCTTCACAGCACAAAATTACACAGTATAAAGTCTAGAGGTTTACAGGATGGAAACAGGCCCTTCAGCCCAACTTGTCAATGCTGCCCAGTTTTAACCACTAAGCTAGTCCCAGTTGCCCACATTTGGCTCATATCCCTCTATTCCCACCTAAATGCCTAAATGCCTTTTAAAAGACAAAATTGTATCCGCCTCTACTACTACCTCTGGCAGCTCGTTCCAGACACTCACCACCCTGAGTGAAAAAATTGCCCCTCTTAACCCTTTTGTATCTCTACCCTCTCACCTTAAACCTATGCCCTCTAGTTTTAGATTCCCCTACCTTTGGGAAAAGATGTTGGCCATCTACCTTATCTATGCCCCTCATTATCTTATAGACCTTTATAAGATCACCCCTAAGCCTCCTATGCTCCAGGGAAAAAAATCCCAGTCTATCCAGCCTCTCCTTATAACTCAAACCATCAAGTCCCGGTAGCATCCTAGTAAATCCTTTCTGCACTCTTTCTAGTTTAATAATATATTTTCTATAATAGGGTGATCAGAACTGTACACAGTATTCCAAATGTGGCCTTACCAATGTCTTGTACAACTTCAACAAGGCGTCCCAACTCCTGTATTCAATGTTCTGACCAATGAAACCAAGCATGCCGAATGCCTTCTTCACCACTCTGTCCACCTGTGACTCCACTTTCAAGGACCTATGAACATGTACCCCTAGATCTCTGTTCTATAACTCACTCCAGCGCCCAACCATTAACAGAATAGGTCCTGCCCCGACTCAATCTACCAAAATGCATCACTTCACATTTATCTAAATTAAACCCCATCTGCCACTCATCGGCCCACGGGCCCAGTTGATCAAGATCCTGTTGCAATCCTAAATAACCTTCTTCACTGTCCACTATGCTACCAATCTTGGTGTCATCTGCAAACATACTAAACATGCCTCCTAAATTCCCAGCCAAATCATTAATATAAAAAACAAATAACAGTGGACCCAGCACCGATCCCCGAGCACACTGCTGGTCACAGGCCTCCAGTTTGAAAAACAACCCTCTACAACCACCCTCTGGCTTCTGTCATCAAGCCAATTTTGTATCCGCTTGGCTACCTCACCCTGGATCCCGTAAGATTTAACCTTATGCAACAACCTACCATGCGGTACCTTGTCAAAGGCCTTGCTAAAGTCCATGTAAGACAACGTTGACTGCACTGCCCTCATCTACCTTCTTGGTTTCCCTTCAAAAAACTCAATCAAATTCACGAGACATGGTTTTCCACTCAAAGTCATGCTGACTGTCCCTAATCAGTCCTTGCCTCTCTAAATGCCTGTAGATCCTGTCTCTCAGAATGCCTTCTAACAACTTACCCACTACAGACGTCAGGCTCACCAGTCTGTAATTCCCAGGCTTTTCCCTGCAGCCCTTCTTAAACAAAGGCAAAATATTTGCTACCCAATCTTCTGGCACCTCACCTGTGACTGTCGATAATTCAAATATCTCTGCTAGGGGATCCGCAATTTACTCCCTAGCATCCCACAACATCCTGGGATACATTTCATCAGTTCCCAGGGATTTATCTACCTTGATACACTTTAAGACTTCCAGCACCTCCTTCTCTGCAATATGTACACTCCTCAAGACATCACTATTTATTTCCCCAAGTTCCCTAACATCCATGCCTTTCTCAACAGTAAATACCGATAAGGAATACTCATTTAGGATCTCACCCATCTCTTGTGGATTCGCACATAGATGACCTTGTTGATCCTTAAGAGGCCCTACTCTCTGCCTAATTACGCTTTTGCCCTTTATGCATTTGTGGAAGCCCTTTGGATTCTCCTTTGCCTTATTTGCCAAAGCAATCTCATGTCCCCTTTTTGTCCTCCTGATTTCTCTCTTAACTCTACTCCAACACCCTCTATACTCTTCAAGGGATCCACTTGATCCCAGCGGCCTATGCATGTCATATGCCTCCTTCTTCTTGACCTGGGCCTAAATATCCCGAGTCATCCAGGGTTTCCTATTTCTACCAGCCTTGTCCTTCACTCTAATAGGAATGTGCTTATCCTGAATGCTGCCAAGTACATTCTTGAAAGCCTCCCACTTACCAGCCATCCCTTTGCCTGCCAACAGACTCCCCCAAATCAACTTTTGAAAGTTCCTACCTAATACTGTCAAAATTGGCCTTGCCCCAATTTAGAATTTTAACTTTTGGGCCAGACCTATCATTCTCCGTAGCTAGTTTAAAACGAATGGAATTGCGGTCACTGGTCCCAAAATGATCCCTCACTAACACTTCTGTCACCTGCTCTTCCTTATTTCCCAAGAGGAGGTCAAGTTTTGCCCCCTCTCTAGTCGGGCCATCCACATATTGAATGAGAAATTCCTCCTCAATACACTCAACAAGTTTCTCTCTATTCAAGCCCCTATTGCTATCGCTGTCCCAGTCAATGTTGGGAAAATTAAAGTTCCCTACTTTTACCACCCTATGTTTCTTGCAGCTATCTGTAATCTCCTTACATATTAGCTCCTCAATTTCCCACTGACTATTTGGGGGCCTGTAGTACAATTCTCTCAAAGTGATCTCTCGCTTCGTATTTTTCAGTTCTACCCATATAGACTCACTGGGCAAACCTTCCAATATATCCCCTCTCAGTACTGCCGTGATGTTCTCCCTAATCAAAAACACATATCCCCCTCTTCTCTTACCTCCCGTTCTATCTTTCCTATAGCATCTGTACCCTGGAACATTGAGCTACCAGTCCTGCCCCTCCCTTAGCCATGTTTCAGTAATAGCTATAATATCACAGTTCCACGTACCCATCCACACCCTGAGTTCATCTGCCTTGCCCCTCAGGCCGCTTGCATTGAAATAAATGCAGTTTAATCTAGACTTGCCTTGCTCTCTGCCCTTCTTTCTCAGACCATCTGTTCGGTCATGTTTTGTACACTCTCCGTGTTTTATTTCTCTTAGCCTTACTGGCCCATTCACCGAGTTCTCCACAGTCTCTGTACTGTGGCCCTTTTTGATTTTTGACTTTGGTTTCTCTGCCTTTCCACTTTTCCCCTTACTGCCTTTTGTTTCTGTCCCCACTTTACTTTCCTCTGACTTCCTGCATCGGTTCCCATCCCCCTGCCACATTATTTTAAACCCTCCCCAACAGCACTAGCAAACACTTCCCCTAGGACATTGGTTCCAGTCCTGACCAGGTGCAGACCATCCAATTTGTACTGGTCCCACCTCCCCCAGAAATTTGAATCTCTTCCTCTTCCTCTCAAGCCACGTATTCATCTTAGCTATCCTGACATGCCTACTCTGACTAGCACATGGCACTGGCAGCAATCCTGAGTTTACTACCTTTGAGGTCCTACTTTTTATAATACTTAACTCTCGAAATTCAGCTTGTAGGACCTCATCCCGTTTTTAACCTATATCATTGGGGCCTATATGCACCATGACAGCTGGCTGTTCACTCCCCCCCCCCTCCAGAACGTGCTGCATCCGCTCCAAGACATCCCTGACCCTTGCACCAGCGAGACAACATACCATCCTGGAGTCTTGTTTACGTCCACAGAAATGTCTGTCTATTCCCCTTACAATTGAGTACCCTATCATTATAGCTCTGACACTCTTTTTCCTGCTATATATGATCAGAATAAATAGGTTCAGTATTCAGCATTGTAACTTTTCATTCTGAACTATATTTTATGCTAATAATATTGAGGGCAAAGGAGCATCCGGGACCTTCGTGCATGACAAAACCAACATTTCCTTGGCAATGAAATTTAAAGAGAGAAACATAGGAAGATGAAATTAGGGCAATTTCGAGTCAAATCCAATACAAAAGTGAAACAAAGCGAAAGGAAGATTGGATCGAAAGAGGGGAAAATTAAGGACTTTTAGAAGAATCTCTAAAAATTTACTACCTGCATGGATAAGACTCCACAATTGAAATTGCTTTCTTTCTGGACCAGAGGTTTAATGGCATTGCTGGAAAATAAACCTAATAATTAAAAGAGGTACCCAGTGTTGCTTGCTGTGTTTTGTCATGCACCAAGGTCCCAGATACCCCTTTGTCCTCACCATTATTAGCTAGCAGTCCCAAGAAATTGCAGGTCAAAGATTTTTCAAGCTGAAGGGCGAGGGAAAAAGTCTAACTACAGGGCATACCACTAGATGCCCTGATTCAGCAAACTCGCAACTAGTACTTGTAATCGCTTCTTGCAAAACTCGATATATTAGAACAATGTGACCAAAAAAACAACTCTTAGGCATGCTGTGAGTTTACGGTATTTGTGATTTTCACAACAGTGACCATGCTTCAAAAGTACTCATCGGCTTCAAAACATTTTGGCGCATCCTTTTTTTTTTTAAGAAGTACCAGCCCAAAAATGCTGCAGTTTTCAAATTTCTTGGAACTCGTGGAAACTTAAGGTTAACTGCTATTTTTGTGAGGCTAATGGCAAAAAGGTGAAAATTGTCCAGTTACTTATGCTTGGGGAAATTCACAATGAGTATCTCTTGCCCATCACAAGTTTCTGAATGATTCCCACTTGAATAAAGGCATGAACGTTGAAGTCACTGTTATTTTGGCAGCAAGATCTAGACCAACGCTAACTGACTTTAAGCGTCAGAGAGCTGTCCCAAAGTTATACCCAATGTTAAAACAAGATGTATCAGCTGATGTTCTGCTAATTCAATCTTGCAAAAAGGTTAGCTTTAGTAACTCTCCTTAACTAATATCCAATGATGGCACTGAAGCTTTAAATAGAAATTACAATGGGCACACAGGGTAATCAAATGAAATGTTGTAAAAAAATAATGCAATGAAAACATATCACATTTTATCAGAATTTCATTTGATATCCAAACAAGAGTTTTAGGAAATCTTGTAAGTTTGATGGCATGAAAGTTCCATTTTTTTACAATAACATATTTTGCAGTTATTTCTAGCTGATATCTGAATAATATGGGTGGAATTTTTGAGTCCTCACCCACTCCGCAACCATGATGGATTTAATGGAGGGTGTGGAGGGGAACAATGCAGTGGAAGCTGAAAAACCCATGTTCCCCGCTGGTGTAAAATTACGGTGGAATGTGCACTCCCGCTCATCATTGTGGGTTGCCATTCCTGCCAGAGGTCGGCCTGAAACTGTTTTGCATCCCTTTAATGGGATGCAGATCAAGGCCCCACTGGAAATGGCCCCCTTGCCCAATCGTTCACATCACCAATGGTTCAGAACACGTGCCACATTATCGGAAGGAAGTGACTGCACTAGAGAAGGTGCAGAGGAGATTCACCAGGATCAGGGCTAGAACATTTCAGTTTTCAAGAGAGACTGGATAGGCTGGGATTGGAACATAGGAACATTGGAATTAGGAGCAGGAGTCGGCAAATTCAGCCCTTCGAGCCTGCTCCGCCATTCAATCAGATCATGGCTGATCTCTCCCTGGTCTCAAATTCACCTCCCCATATCTCTTTCCCTTTTTTTAAAATTAGAAATATGTCCATCTCCCTCTTGAAGCCATTCAGCGATTCAGACTCCACCATGCTCTGGGACAGCGAGTTCCACAAATTTTGTTTTCCTTGGAGCAGAGAAGGTCGAGGGGGGGGGGGGGCAAAATAACCAGTGGGCATAGCTTTAAGGGGCAGGAAGTTTATAGGAGATGTGAGGAACTTTTCCCCTTAGCAGAGGGGTCAATAACCAGTGGGCATAGCTTTAAGGGGCAGGAAGTTTATAGGAGATGTGAGGAAAAGCTTTTTCACCCAGAGAGTGGTGGGAATTTGGAACTCTCTGCTTGAAAGGGCGGTAGAGACCGGAACCCTCAAAATATTTTAGTATTTAGATGAGCACTTGAAATGCCAAATCATACAAGCCTACAGGCCAAGTGCTGGAAACGGGATTAGAATAGAAGGGTGCTTGATGACTGGCATGGTCACAATGGCCAAAAGGCCTCTTTCCATGCTGTAATACTCTATGACTATATTTTTAATGTGGTGCTTGTATTTCAACAGTAGATACACAATCGTGAAGAGTTTCATTATAGTTTGCCAAAGATGTGCAGGTTAGGTTGATTGGTCATGCTAAATTGACCCTTAGTGTCTGGAGGATTAGCAGGGTAAATACGTAGGGTTATAGGGATGGGGTCTGGGGTGGGATTGTTGTTGGTGCAGACGTGATGAGCCAAATGGCCTCCTCTGCACTAAGGATTCTATGATTTGATTAAAGCTATAAATGCAATTTTGCCTTGTTAGCAAACATCCAGAATTAAGATGGACAACTTGGGAATTTTAGCAACAAATAGGCAAATTAACTCTAAAAAACACAACACATTTCCAAGTTTGTGGATTTTGTTGGAACTGCTTCAGATGCAAGATGCAGTAAATGGAAACGTGATGTTGCAGTTGCTTCAGCTATACGTTGAAGAAAAAGAAATAAAGTCTACCCAGAAATGAGCACCATATTAATTTGCTTGAATATAATGGGTAGAATTTAATGGTCCCCCACCAGTGGGTTTGCAGCCAGTGGTAGGGGGCCCATAAAATTTCAAAAGGTAACCGTCCTGTCACTCTCTCACCTGCTGAAACTGTCACCAATTTTATGTGGGACAGGCTGGCCCACTATGGCTGGCTCAAGTTAAGAACTGTGATTGGAGTGTGCAAGAACCATCTATCTTTTACATTTCAGAATTAAATTAGTGCATCAAATATTGTTTTAACTGCAACAAAGAGTTTCAACTCAACAGTTTTTTTTAAAAACAGGAGTTGTGGGTCAGAAAAGACAATTTTTTTCGTAAATTTTACAGACCAGACTTTTTAGTCAACATAACATCCTAAGCAAATTGACATACCCATATTTCAAATGAATATATTTCAAATGCATTTGGGAGGAAGAAAAGGCAAAGAAGAAACTAGAAGTAGTAGCAGGCCATTCAGCCCTTTTAAGCCTGCTCCGCCATTCATTTTGATCATGGCTGATCAAATTCAATATCCTGATGCCCCGCTCTCCTCCTCCTCCTTCCTCCTTCCCCCCCCCCCCCTTCCTCCTTCCCCCCCCCTTCCTCCTTCCCCCCCCCCTTCCTCCTTTCCCCCCCCCCTTCCTCCTTCCCCCCCCCCCTTCCTCCTTCCCCCCCCTTCCTCCTTCCCCCCCCCCCCCCATTTAAAAATAAAATGTACTAAACTACTGAAGCACAACAGCAACTCTATGTCCAATCCATATGACAAAATGCATTTAGTTATGAATTTTCCCATTTTATTTTATAATGACTCTACATCAAGGCAGTCCAATGTTATTTCACGATTGGTATCCAAAGTGCCTCTATCAAACTACTGGTCCTAGTAGTACACGTAGAAACATGGCCAGAGTCCACATCAAATCAATAAAATGATTTTCTTAAAACTTAAAACATGTTTGTTTTTAAAATATATTTAACAGATAATTACAAAAAAACGACAAGAAATACAAGTATAATTTTATTGTGCAATAAACTGAGAAAACAAACTTGCAATATAGCCAACATTAACCTTCCTTTAACTATCTAAAATAACAATTCACTAGCTGGCATTTGTCAGTTTGCACTGGAATGCACAGCGCCTGCATAAACAAAGTCAAGCTGCAGGAGGCAAAATGGGCATAGTACAATTTTCTCAGCTCAGCCATGTGCGGAATAGCAATCTCAAGGAAGCAGAAGCATTATTACTAAAAATAAAAGTTAGCAATTCGCACACACTGTTTAATTACATTAAACCTTGACTCTGCTTCACCCAGAGTATTTTTTTTTTTAAAGTACTTAATTAATGTCCTATCATATTTGAAGGAGAGAACTCTAGCTTTCCAAATGACCTAGCCATAACTCAGGACAAGAAAATTGTTTTAAAGAACAAATGAACATACGATTCAAAAGCAGGAGTAGGCCATTTGGCCCTTAGATCCTGCTCCGCCATTCACTCAGATCATGTGTGATCTGATTATGACCTCAAGTCCACATTCTTGCCTAGCCCCAGTAACCTTTGACTGTCTTGTTGGTCAAGAAACTATTTCCGTCTTAAAATATTAATGACCTTGCCTCCAGCACTCTGTGGAAGGGATCCTATGACTCTCAACCTTCAGGGTAAGAAATTCTCCTCATCTACGTCCAAAATAGAAGAGCCCTTATTTTAAACTGTGTCCCCTGGTACTATCATCTCCTACTAGGAGAATGATCTTTTCAGCATCTACCCTGTCAAATCCCCCTCAGGACTTTACCTTTCAATAAAATCAGAGAGCAGAGTTGGGAGATTAAAGTGCACAAGAAAGAGCGAGACCGAGAGGGGAGCCAAGGAGATAAAGGGCACAAGAAAGAGCGGGCCACAGTGAATGAAAAAAAGAGCGCTGTTGGTGAGGAGTCACTGAGGAGCATCTGGGAAAACTCAGCTTGGTCACCATAACCCATGAAGGAATTGCAGAGGACCTAGTGCTCAAGCAGAAGAAGAGCAGTCAACAAACTGCTCGTAAAGCAGTTCGTAAAGTGACATGGGACCAACCAAGGCAGTTGATTGGTGGGTAAGCCCTGGTGAGTATTTTTAATCCATTAAAATCATTCATTGCTCATTACTGAGCTGGGACTAAAAAAATGTATATAATAGTAATGTACAATTATAATAGAAAATGTTTGGTAAGAAACAAGGTTGCTAACGAACTTAAATAAGATCCCTAGCTAATGCATTTTTGTTAAAGGAGTAACTAGCTAATCGAGAAGGACCTCAGACCCAGGATATGCTCCTCTTGCACAATGTGGGAAATGACCATGCATGTAGAAATGCAACTTCCAGCTAAGCGGATTTCAAATCTGGCACCACGGGTGGAATTACTGAGGAGCATCTGCGATGCTGAACAAGTCATGAATAGCATGTTTAGTGAGGTGGTCACACTGCAGGTGAGGACTACACAGGCAGAAACGGAATAGGTGACCATCAGGAATAGTAAAAGATTCAACAAGGTGGCTCTGTTGCTCACAGGGTGGGAGGAAAACGAATGGCAGGGCTATAGTGATAAGGGATTCAATAGTTAGGGGCATAGATAGACGTTTCTGCGATTGCAAACGTGAATCAAGGGTGGCATGTTGCCTCCCTGGTGCCAGGATCCACGATGTCACGGAGCGACTACAGAGCATTCTCGGGAGGGAAGGTGAACAGCCAGTGGTCGTGGTACATTGGTCCCGATGACATAGGTAAACTAAGGGATGAGGACCTGCAAGCTGAGTATAGGAAGTTAGGAAATAAATTTAAATGCATGAAAAATGACAGGGTTAAACTGTTTATACTTCAATGCAAGGAATACTACAAACAAGTTGGATGACATAATAAGGGTCAACAAGCAGGACTCCTCAGTGACTCCTCACTATGAGCTTAGAAATAAAAAAGGTCACTTCTGAGAGTATAATACCCAAATAGTAAAAGGGAGATAGAAGAACAAATATGTAGGCAAATTTCTTCCTGTAAGAACAAGAGGGCAATAAAAGTAGTGACTTTAACAATCCCAATATCAAAAGCAAAGTTAACGTTTAAAGTTTATTTGCTAGTTACAAGTCGGCTTACCTCAACATTGCAATGAAGTTACGATGAAAATCCCCTAGTTGCCACACTTGGGTACACTGAGGGAGAATTTAGCGTGGCCAATCCACCTAACCAGCACGTCTTTCGGACTGTGGGAGGAAACTGGAGCACCCGGAGGAAACCCACACAAACACAGGGAGAACGTGACCCCAATACACGAGGGAGAGAAAAATCATGCAGTGTCCAGCAAATCTTTTTCAACCAATTAGCAACAAACCCAACGAGGTGAGATGCAATTCTAGACCTAGTCTTGGGGAATAAAGAAGGTCAAGTGGGGTGAAGTGACAATTGGCGACCACATCGAGGATACTGATCACAATTCAGTTAGATTTAACATTACCATGGAAAAGGACATAGCAGGACTAAAGGCTTTAAACTGGGGGAAGGCAAATTTTGCATGAATGAAAGAGACTTGGCTGAGGTGGTATGAACAGCACTGCTCGAGAGCAAATCAGTGGAAAACCAGTGGGAAGCACTAAAAAGCGAGATCCTAAAGTAGGCATGCCCCTCCAAAAATAATAGTAGTTCTGACAAATCTGGACCCCCCTGGTTGTCTAGAGGAATACAGGGGAAGATCAAATAAAATAGTAAGCGTACAATAGACACAAAGAACTAAGCACTTCACATAGCCTGGACAAATATAGCAAGTGCAGCGACCAAGTAAAAAAGGAAATAAGGAAATCAGAGAGGGCATGAAAAAGGGCAAGCAAGTCAAGTTAAAGAAAACCCAAAGATGTTTTACCAATATATTAATGGTAAAAGGTTAGTGGAAGAAAAGTGGGACCTATCAGAGATGAAGAGGGGAAGGTGTATGTAGTTGCAGAGCCTGTGGGATCGGTTTTCTTAGAATCTTAGAAACCCTACAGCACAGAAAGAGGCCATTCGGCCCATCGAGTCTGCACCGACCACAATCCCACCCAGACCCTACCCCCATATCCACCCACTAACCCCTCTAACCTACGCATCCCAGGACACTAAGGGCAATTTTAGCATGGCCAATCAACCTAACCCACACATCTTTGGACTGTGGGAGGAAACCGGAGCACCCAGAGGAAACCCACGCAGACACGAGGAGAATGTGCAAACTCCACACAGACAGTGACCCAAGCCAGGAATTGAACCCAGGTCCCTGGAGCTGTGAAGCAGCAGTGCTAACCTCTGTGCCACCGTGCCGCCCCTTTAAATTATTATATATTAATATTAAATTATTATATATTAATATTAAATTATATTATATTATATTAATATTTTAAATTAATATTTTGTCTTCAATGTTATAAAGGAAAGGGATGATGCAGATATAGTAGTCCAGGAGGAACACTGAAATATTAGACAGGGTAATCATAAAGAGGGGAAGTATTAGAAGGGTTGGAATCCTTGAAAATGTACAAGTCGCCAGGGCCAGTTGGACTGTTTCCAAAGCTGCTGCAGGAGGTCAGAGAGAAGATAGCGGATGTTCTGAAAATGATTTTCCAATCCTCACATGATACAGGGGAGGTACCAGAGGACTGGAGAAATGCAAATGTAGTTCCATTGTTTAAAAAAGGATCAAAGGAAATGCCAAACAATTATAGGCCAGTTAATCTTACATCGGTGGTGGGCAAATTAGTAGAATCAATCCTAAGAATTATGATTAATTGTCATGAAGGGAGGCAGGGACTAGTCAGGGATGGTCAGCATGGATTTGTTACAGGAAGGTCTTGCCTCACAAATTTGATTGAATTCTTTGAGGAAGTGATAAGAAGGGTTGATGAAGGTAGTGCAGCGGATGTTGTGTATGTGAATTATAGCAAAGCATTTGACAAGGTCCCACATGGCAGATTGGTCAGAAAAGTAGAAGGCCATGGGATACAGGGTAATTTGGCAAACTGGCTAAAAAGTTGGTTTAGTAACAGGAAACAAAGGGTAATGGTCAATGGATGCCCTTGCGAATGGAAAGTTGTTTAAAGCAGTGTTCCACAGGGCTTGGTGTTGGGACCCTTGCTGTTGGTATTATATAGTAACAATTTGGACCCGAATGTGAGGGGAACAATTGGGAAATTTACAGACGACACAAAGATTGGCCAAGTAGTAGAAAATGTAGAGGATAACTACAATCCCCAAAACAATATAGACAGGAACATAGGAATTAGGAGCGAGAGTAGGCAATGCAACCCTTCGAGCCCACTCCGCCATTTTATATGATCATGGCTGATCGCCATGGCTGATCCCTGCCTTTTCCCCATAGCCCTTTATCCTGGTTTTGAACAAATATTTACCCATCTCTTTCTTGAATCCACTGATTGATTCTGCATCCACTGCATTCTGGGACAGAGAGTTGCATAGATTCACAACCCTCTGTGAGAAGTAGCTTCTCCTTATCTCCGTCCTGAACCTTCTCCCTCCTACTTTACAACTATGATCTCTTGTCCTAAACTATTCTAGAAGAGGGAACATTTGGTTAACATTTACTTCACCAATCCCGTTGAGTATTTTATATATACCCCAATCAAATCCCCACTCATTCTTCTGTACTCCAGCAAGTACAAGCCCAAGCTACTCAACTGCTCCTCATACGACAACCCCTCAAACCTGGGTTGGTGGAGTCGGTGGTGAAGTGGCAAATGGATTATAACAGAGAAGTGTGAGGTAGTGCATTTAGGGAGGTTGAACAGTTATAGAGAATACACAATAAATGGGAATATACTAAGAGGGGTAGATGAAGTGAGAGATCTTGGCATACAAGTACACAGGTCCCTAAAAGAAGGCATATGGAATGATTTCCTTTATTGGCAGAGGCATAGAATATAAAAGGAAGAATCTAATGTTGGAATTGTAAAAAATACTGGTGAGGCCACCACTGGAGTTGTGTGCAATTCTGGTCACCATATTACAGGAAGGATGTAATTGCTCTGGAAAGAGGGCCGAGGAGGTTTTAAGAATGTTGCCAGGGCTAGAAAAGTGTAGCTATGAGGGGAGATTGGATAGGTTGGGGTTATTTTCCCTGGAACAAAGAAGGCTGAGAGGGTGACTTGATTGAGATGTACAAAATTATGAGGGGAAGAGAAAGAGTGGAGAGGATAAAATTGTTTCAATTGGCAGAGAATTCGAGAACCAGGGGACATAGATTCAAGTGGCAGAAGGCACAGAGAGGACATGAAGTAGAGTTATTTTTTTACGCCGAGGGTAGTGGGTGTCTGGAACTCGCTGCCCGAGTTGGTGGTGGAGGCAGAGCTCTAAACTCCTTTAAAAAGGATCTGCACCTTAAGTACTGTAAGCTGAAGGGCTAAGGGCCGGGTGTCCTCAGGCTGGCATGGACAAGATGGGCTGAAAGGCCTCGTTCTATGCTGTAACTTGGCTCTAAGATCACCTCTCATTGTTCTGAACTCCAATGGATGCAGGCCCAACTTTCCCTCCTAAAATAATGCTTCCCCACCCCTCCCAGATATCAGTTGAGTGAATCTTCTCCAAATTGCTTCTAACCCATTTATACCCTTTTTAAATGAGAACAAAACTGTAACACAGTATTCCAGATGCAGACTCACTGATATCCTATACAACTGCAGCAAAACATCCCCACCTCTATATTCCATTACACTTGTTATAAACAATACTCAAGTTGCCTTTCTAATCACTAATTGCATACTAAACTTTGTGATTCATGCACCAGGACACCTAGATCCCTCTGTACCTCAAAGTTAAGCAATCTCTCTCCATTTAAGTACTATGCTGATTTCCTATCAAAGTGAACAAGTTCACCTTTTTTCACATTATCTGCCAAATGTGTGCCCACTCACTTAATCTATCTATATCTCTTTGCAGGCTCCTCGTGTCCGCTTCTTAACCTACTTCCCTACCTTTCTTTGTGTTAACAGCAAATTTACCTACTGTATATTCAGCCCCTTCATTTAAGTCATTGATTTAAATTATAACTAGTTGAGACGCCAGACCTGTAGCACTCCACTTATCACAATTTATATCAATGACTTGGATAAAGAGACTGAATACATCGTAGCTAAATTTCCCAGTTCACTTTTGCTAGCTCTATATTGTATCATAATTGTCCTTATTTAAGCTTAAATGCATTCTTTTCACCCTCAAACTGAAAATGAAATTCAATCATATTATGATCACTGCTACCTTCACTAGGAGGTCATTAACTAATTAGATGGGCTGAATTTATATTAGAGAATGTTCTTGCATCCACAAAAAGCTAAAAAAAAAATCACTGAAAGATGTGGGTTTCTTACTAAGCATTTTCTGGAAGTTATGTTGAGAAAACTATATCTTCACGAACTGTATTTTTCTTTTAAAATTTGGAAGGACATTGCATTATTTGAATACTTGTTTCTTTTAAAAAGGTCCAAAGATGTGCAGGTTAGGTGGATTGGCCATGCTAAATTGCCCATTAGTGTCCAAAGATGTGAAGGTTAGGGGATTAGCCATGGTAAATGAGTGGGTTAATGGGGATAGGGTGGGGGAGAGGGCCTGGGTAAGATACTCTGTCAGAGAGTAGGTGTAGCCTCGATGGGTCAAATGGCCTCTTCTGCACTGTAGGAACTCTATGATTCTAAGGTCTTAAGTTCACATTGGGCTGCCAACAAGCATGCTTTTTTCAGGAATGTACAAGATTTCAGCTACCTGATCAGCATGGCCTTTGAAGGTAGAAGAGCTGTTTGTTTGAACTGGAATTATTTTAATTATTGGATAAAAACTGGTTTTAAGTCTAAGGCCTGGTGATTTACTGAAAATCCCCTGAACAGAGGAGGCTTAAATTTTGATCCTGTTGTTTTTGAACTCAGTTTTGGGAAATAAGCTGAGAAAGAAAGCTGCCCTAACTTGCCCTCTCTCTGTCTTACCTGAAATAAAGTAGTTGGTAATATCCAACTAAGAATCCTCAGCTCAATGGGACTTGTCTATCTTTGAAAACCCAAGAGGCTAAGACAAGAGGGACTGATCCTGCTATATCATCCTCCACATCAAAGCTCGTTTAGCGAGAACTCCAGACAAGTACTAGGACCAGTTTTCACTCCAGGGAACTCCAGATTGATGGTGTCAAAACCCATCAAACCTTATCCTTTTGTTTATTAAGCCTATCCTCCAAAGCTCTCCTCTGCAGAGACCCGGTTTGTCCTTTAAAGTTTTATTTATTAGTGTCACAAGTAAGCTTACATTAACACTGCAATGAAGTTACTGTGAAAAACACTCAGATACCTGTTCGGGTACACGGAGGGAGAATTTAGCATAGCTAATGCACCTATATTTGTGTGTGTGCATGCTGGGGTATTTTTAGAAAAGAATAAGTAGAATTGTGTTAACCACTTCTTGCAACTTCCTTTAAAAAGTAAGTTTTATTTTATAATAAATCATTGAGTTTATTGAAGGAAGCCTGGTTGAAATCTCTTTTAGTCTTGGTCTAACTAGTGAGTGAAGTAAACTTTTAAACTAATGGTACGACCAGTAGAGTAATGAAACTAGATAAACTGCGCATTGCTCCCATATCAGTTAGAAATCATAGAAACCCTACAGTACAGAAGGAGGCCATACGGACCATCAAGTCTGCATCGACAATAATCCCACCACAACCCCACATACTTACCCCGCTAATCCCTCTAACCTACACATCCCGGGACACCAAGGGGCAATTTAGCGTGGCCAATGCACCTAACCTGCACATTTTTGGACTGTGGGGGGAAACCGGAGCACCCGGAGAAAACCCGTGCGGACACGGGGAGAACGTGACATTAACCCAAGCCGGGAATCAAACGCAGGCCCCTGGAGCTGTGAGGCAGCAGTGCTAACCACTGTGCCACCGTGCCCAGTTGGACAAATAGATAATAATTCTAAGTGAATGGCGTTACTTGGAACAAGGGATGTGCGTATCACTGATTTTTCAACCAATGAGAACAACTATAACACACTCTGCTGCTAACATTGGACTCTGTTTGGCAGCAGATGTTTGCCAGCTAAACCTAGATGATGGCAACTGACCATCAATTTAGATGCGACTAGAAAAAATGCATCTTGGTTAATGCTACATCATCAGCAGCTTCCTGAAGACTTACAAATACAGCATGGGAAGCAAGGGGAACAAAAATCTTTTTATAATAGAACAAATTGCTAAATGAAAGGAGGAACATTTCAGGGAGAAAATAATGAACTTTTTTACTTAAGCAAGTTGGTGAAGTAACAAACAAATAATATTACAAATATTAATAGACTCACATCATTCAATATCTATAAACAGGTAAGATTTTTACCAGTAGTCATGCACGATATGTTGCTTCAGTAAATTCATATTATTAAAATTATGGGCACAAAAAACAACTTGCATTTAAGCTGCAGTGGGGCCATTAATCAACAGGGACCAAACTCCAGGTCTTAGACTGTGAGCACTGGTAGAGATGGTCTTCCAATTTTCTTGAATAGTTTTAAATACTGTACTCCAACAGATCATAGAATGCTTATAGCACAGAAGGAGGTCATTTGTCCCATTGTGTTCATGCCGATTCTGTATAAAAGCAATTTGGCTTGACCTACTTCCCTGTCCATTTCCGACAGCTCTGCAAGTATTTTCATTCAGGTGCTTATCTAATTTCCTTTTGAAAGCCACAATTGAATCTGGCTCTACCCAACTCTCAGGCAGTACATTCCACAACCTAATCATTCACTGCGTTAAAAGGTTTTTCCTCATGATGTCAGTGATTTCTTTTGCCAGTCAGGTTCATTGGTGTCCTCCAATTCTCAGCCCTTCGGCCAATGGGAACAGTTTCTTCCTTTCCAATCTGTTTTGATCCCTCATGATTTTGAACACCTCTATTAAATCTCCTCTCAACCTTCTCCAAGGAGAACAACCCCAGCTTTTCCAATTTACCCACGTAATTAAAGTCCCTCATCCCTGGAACCAGTCTCAGAAATCTTTTGAAAGTCTTCAAATCTTTCCTAAACTTTGATGTCCAGAATAGAGGCTGAAGCTCAGTATTTTACAAAAATTCATCATTACTTCCCTGCTTTTGGACTCTATGCTTCTAATTTATAAAGTCCAGAATCAATTAGCCTTTTTAAACCACTTTCTCAAACTGGCCCGCTATCATCAACGATGGTTCTCCACATATGCCCCCAGGTGTCTATAATCCTCCATCCCCTTTAGAATAGAACTGGTTTACTAATTTTTGTATTGTCTCTCCTTGTTCTTCCTACCAAAATGCACCACTTCACACATTCCTGCATTAAATTTCATGTGTCGAATCATACAGCATGGAAAAAGCCATTCAGATCATCATGCCTGTACCAGTTCTTTGAAAGAGCTATCCAATTAGTCCCATATTGTCTTCTCCTTCCCAAAGCCACGTTAATTTTCTTTCCATTGCAGGTATTTATCCAATTACTGTCCCTCCATTCCACCAGCCTATATCCTTTTGCAGTCGATCACTATCCTGCTCACAGTTCACAATACTTCCAGGTTTTGCATGTTCTGAAAATTTTGAAATTGTGTCCTGTCCACACAAATCTAGTTCATTAATGTGCATCAAGAAAAGCAATGGCCTGAGCCTGTACCAACGCTTAAGGAAACTTCCTCCAGTCCAAAAAACAACGGTTCATAACAGGTCACCTCTACTCTCGGCTTCCTGTCATCAGCCAAGTTCATATCCATGCTGTTACTATTTATTTTATTCTGAGGGCTTCAGCTTTGCTGACAAGTTTGTTTCATGGCATATTTTACCAAATCCCTTTTCGAAGTACACATATGGTACAATCTTCTCAACAGTCCTCTGATACTTCATCAAAAAAAAACAATTATATTAGTTAAACAAGTCATGCCCTTAACAAACTTGTGTTGGTTTTCTATAATTAATCTACACTTCTCCAACTGACTGTTAATTTTGTCCCGGATTATCACAACTAAAACCACTACCTGTAGAAGATGACGACAGTAAGGCATAATCATGGGTCAACACATGGACGTCCATGGTAGCCTAGTGTTAATTTATCAAAATTCACTGGACTCTGGGGTGGTTCCCACAGATTGGAAGACAGCAAATGTGATGCCACTGTTTAAAAAAAGGAGGTGGACAAAAGGCGGGTAACTATAGGCCAGTTAGCTTAACTTCTGTAGTAGGGAAAATGCTTGAATCTATCATCAAGGGAGAAATAGCGAGACATCTGGATATAAATTGTCCCATTGGTAAGACGCAGCATAGGTTCATGAAGGGAAGGTCATGTTCGAATAATTTGGTGGAATTCTTTGAGAACATTACATGTGCAGTGGACAATGGGGAACCTGTGGATGTGGTATATCTGGATTTCCAGAAGGCATCTGACAAGGTGCCGCACCAAAGACTGCTACATAAGATAAAGGTGCACAGTGTTATGGGTAACGTATTAGCATGGATAGAGGACTGGTCAACTAACAGAAAGCAAAGAGTGGGAGTAAATGGGTGTTTTTCTGATAGGCGATCAGTGACTAGTGGTGTGCCTCAGGGATCAGTGAGGGACCGCAATTGTTTACGATTTACATAGATGATTTGGAGTTGGGGACCAAGTGTAGTGTGTCACAATTCGCAGATGACACTAAAATTAGTGGCAGAGCAAAGTATGCAGAGGACGCAGAAAGTCTGCAAAGGGATATAGATAGTCTAAGTGAGTGGGCGAGGGTCTGGCAGATGGAGTACAATGTTGGTAAATGTGAGGTCATCCATTTTGGTAGGAATAACAGCAAAATGGACTATTATTTAAATGCTAAAAAATTGCAGCACGCTGCTGTGCAGAGGGACCTGGGTGTCCTTGTGCAGGAATCTCAAGGAGTTGGTTTGCAGGTGCAGCAGGTAATTAAGGCGGCAAATGGAATTTTGTCCTTCATTGCTAGAGGGATGGAGTTTAAAAACAGCGAGGTTATGTTGCAGCTGTATAAGGTGCTGGCGAGGCCACACCTGGAGTTCTGTGTACAGTTTTGGTCTCCTTACTTGAGAAAGGATATACTGGCATTGGAGGGAGTGCAGAGGAGATTCATTAGGTTTATTCCAGAGTTGAGAGGGTTGGCTTATGAGGAGAGACTGGGGCTATACTCATTGGAATTCAGAAGAAGGAGAGGAGACCTTATAGAAACATATAAGATTATGAAGAGAATAGATAAGATAGAAGCAGGGAAGTTGTTTCCACTGGCAGGTGAAACTAGAACTAGGGGGCATAGCCTCCAAATAAGGAGGAGCAGATTTAGGACTGAGTTGAGGAGGAACTTCTTTACACACAGGGTTGTGAATCTGTGGAATTCCCTGCCCAGTGAAGCAGTTGAGGCTACCTCATTGAATGTTTTTAAGGCAAGGCTAGATAGATTTTTGAACAGTAAAGGAATTAAGGTTTATGGTGAGCGGGTGGTTAAGTGGAGCTGAGTCCACGGAAAGATCAGCCATGATCTTATTGAATGGCGGAGCAGCCTCGAGGGGCCAGATGGCCCACTCCTGCTCCTAGTTCTTATGAGAGAGAGAAAGAGGGGGGGAGAGAGAGAGAGAGAGAGAAAGAGGGGGGAGAGAGAGAGAGAGAGAAATAGGGGGGGAGAGAGAGAGAGAGAGAAAGAGGGGGGGAGAGAGAGAGAGAGAAAGAGGGGGGGAGAGAGAGAGAGAGAGAAAGAGGGGGGGAGAGAGAGAGAGAGAGAAGGGGGGGGGGAGAGAGAGAGAGAAGGGGGGGGGAGAGAGAGAGAAAAAGGGGGGGAGAGAGAGAGAAAAAGGGGGGGAGAGAGAGAGAAAAAGGGGGGGGAGAGAGAGAGAAAAAAGGGGGGGGGAGAGAGAGAGAAAAAGGGGGGGGGAGAGAGAGAGAAAAAGGGGGGGGGAGAGAGAGAGAAAAAGGGGGGGGAGAGAGAGAGAAAAAGGGGGGGAGAGAGAGAGAAAAAGGGGGGGGGAGAGAGAGAGAAAAAGGGGGGGGGGGGAGAGAGAGAGAAAAAGGGGGGGGAGAGAGAGAAAAAAGGGGGGGGAGAGAGAGAGAAAAAGGGGGGGGGAGAGAGAGAAAAAGGGGGGGGGGAGAGGAAGGGGGGGGGGGGAGAGAGAGAAAAGGGGGGGAGGGGGGGGGGAGAGAGAGAAAAGGGGGGGAGAAGGGGGGGGGAAAGGGGGGGGGGGGAGGAGTTTTTTTCACAAAGATGCGATGTATCCTCATTATGCAAGTTAAAAATAACAGTTTCTTTTAATGAGGGAAGTCAAAGATACAGCTATTTCCAACCCCGAATCTACATTGCAAATTAA
The DNA here is from genome assembly GCF_964213995.1 of Mustelus asterias. Taxonomy (NCBI): domain Eukaryota; kingdom Metazoa; phylum Chordata; class Chondrichthyes; order Carcharhiniformes; family Triakidae; genus Mustelus; species Mustelus asterias. The sequence continues at coordinate 25,839,066 of NC_135826.1, forward strand.
CAAGCAGTGAGGTCATTGGGAGGAGTTCAAGTAGATCGAACTTTCGCTTCAAAGGATTGAAGCACAATTCATATCCTATCCTAATCACTTTGTAATTTATGTCCAAAACGCCTACAGATCTTTGATGCTAAATACGGTATGCATCAAAGTAGATAAATTCACATATATTTCTGAATTTCTCGTCTTCTATTAACAGGACACTGACTATTAAATTATTGATTTTTTTCCTGAGAGACATCTTACTTATACCCTATTAACCACCCTGGGATACATGCTGCCTGAATCAAGTACAGGACAAGTTTCCCCTGACATTATCGACAATAGGTGCGAGAGGAAAAAGAAAGCAACACAAAGACGATACCATCCTACTTTCCCTTGCCTGTCAGGAAGATAGCCATATTTCACTAACCAACTTCCCACAGACGCATAACTTTGATTAGAAACTGAGCGGAGTGTGAATAAACAAAACTGCATCGTTCAACTTCAGAGTTCTGAATATTTGTGATATAACATGCTTTTCTGCCTCCACAAAAATTGATGTGGAAATGCCGGCTTTGGACTGGGGTAAACACAGTAAGGAGTCTAACAACACCAGGTTAAAGTCCAACAGGTTTATTTGGTAGCAAACGCCACTAGCTTTCGGAGCGCTGCTCCTTCGTCAGATGGAGTGGAAATCTGCTCTCAAACAAGGCACAGAGACACACAATTGTCTCTGTGCCCTGTTTAAGAGCAGATTTCCACTCCATCTGATGAACGAGCAGCGCTCCGAAAGCTAGTGGCGTTTGCTACCAAATAAACCTGTTGGACTCCTTACTGTGTCCACGAAAATTGTGCAGTGCACATCGTACATATCATTAGTTACTGAAAGTTAGCAGAGAACATGATAGATATTACAGAGTGGTGAGAAATGCTGTAATCAAACTGCAAAGATGATCCAATCACATATCTACATCCAGGGTTACAAAT